>NW_026867458.1:353763-434135 GCF_020745735.1 Hemiscyllium ocellatum | reverse complement strand
TGTTAGAGTGAAAGGCAAGGCTGGTAAGATTAGAGAACAATGGATGAATAAAGATGTTGAAGTTCAAGTCAAGAATAAAAATGATCATCTATTAGAGAGACAATTAGGATCAACTGAATGTCTTGAAGAGGATTAAGAGTGTAGGGACATTCTTCAGAAGGAATGAGGAAGGCAATGAGGGGACAGGAGATAGCCTTGGCAGGTAAGGTAAAGATAATTCAAAGATTTTATGAGTATATTAAGAGTGAGAGAGCAACTGGAGAGAGAATAAGATCCCTTAAAGACCAATGAGGTTGTCTTTGTGTTGAATCTCAAGAGATGGGAGTGATATAAATGAGTATTCGAATCAGTTTTGACTGTTGAGAAAGAAATGGAGGCTGGAGAAATCAGGGATATAAATATTGATGTTTTGAGAATAGTTCACAGAAAACAGAAGAGGAAGTGCTGGAGATCCTAAAAAACATAAGGATAAATAAACCTCCAGGACCTGATCAAGTGTGTCCCAGGACGTTGTGGGAAGTTAGAGAGAAGATTGCAGGGGCCTGAGCAGAAATATTTGTATCATGTAAAAACACATATGAAGAACTGGAGGACAGGGGTGTGGTTAATGTGTTTAAGAAGGGGTGTGAGGAGAGAAGCTGGGAACTATTGACCTGCGAGTCTGACTTCGGTGGTGGATACGTGTTTGGAGATGATCCTGAAAAGTAGGATTTACACAGGGTGGAGAGGAAAGGATTGATTAGAGATAGCCAGGATAGTTTAGTGTGAGGAAAGTCATGTCTCACATACTTGATTGGGTTTGTTTTTAGAAGTAACCAAAATGATTGATGAGGACAGAGTGGTAGATGTTGTTTGGCTGGCCTTTAATAAAGCCTTTGACAAGGTTCTGCATGGGAGGCAGATTAGTAAAGTTAGATCACATGGGATTCAGGGTGGGCTTGCCAATTGGATTTGTAATTGGCTTGGTGGTAGAAGACAGCAGGTGATGGTGGATCATTGTTTTTCAGATGGAGGCCTGTGACCAGCGGGTGTTCCACTGGGAACGGTACTGGCTCCACTTCCGTTAGTCATTTATACAAAGGATTTGGATGAGAATATAGAGACATGGTTAGTAAGTTTGTGGATGACACCAAAATGGTAAAGCAGACAGTGAAGAATGTGACCCAAGATTACAAAGAGATCTGATCAATTGGGTCAATGGGCTGAGGAGTGGCAGATGGAGTTTAATTTGGATAAACATGAGGTATTACATTGTGGTAATACAAACAAGGTCAGGAGTTAACGGTAGTGCCCTGGGTAGTGTGGGAGAGCAGAGAGAGACCTCAGGGTTCAGGGACATACTTCTTTGAATTTTGCATCCCAGTCAGACAGGGTGGTTAAGAAGGTGTTTAGCATGCTTGCCTTCATTGCTCAGACCTTTGAGTATAGGAGTTCTGACATTATATTGAACTTGTAGTGGACAGTGATGAGGCCTCTTCTGAATTAATGTGTGCAATTCTCATCATCCTGTTATAGGAAGGATATTATTAAACTGGAGAGGGTTCAGTAAAGATTTATCAAGATGTTTCCAGGAATGGTGGGTTAGATTCCCTCGATTAGACTCCCTACAGTATGGAAACAGGTCCTTCGGCCCAGCAAGTCCATACTGACCCTCTCCAGACCCATTTCTGACTAATGTACCTAACACAATGGGCAATTTAGCATGGCGAGTTCCCCAGACCTGCACATCAGTTTGATACATAACAATGGGCTGTTGCATTGGAGGGTGAGGGGTGAACTTAGTGAAGTTTATAAAATTCTGAGGGGCATAGATAAGGTGAATGACAGGGGTCTTTTCCCTCGGGTGGGGGAGTTCAAACCTGGGGGGTATATTTTTAAGGTGAGAGGAGAAAGATTGAAAAAGGACATGAGGGGCAGCATTTTTAGTAGTTCATGTGTGGAATGCACTACCAGAGGAAGTAGTGGATGCAGGTACAGTTACAATGTTTAAAATACATTTGGATAAGTTCATGAATAGGAAAGGTTTGGAGGGATATGGACCAAGCGCAGGCAGGTGGGAATAGTTTAGTTTTGGAACATGGTCAGCGTGGCCTGGTTGGTCCGAAGGATCTGTCTCCGTGCTGTATGACTCTATGACTCCATGGCATTACGGTACGCAGTCAAAAGACACGTCAGTCTCTGCACACGCTCACTTTGTCCCCCAGACCAGGACCTGGGACACAGCAGGGGAAGGGTACTGTTGATGGATGGAGATACTGAGGGGCTTTTATATACAGTGGGTATGAAATACAGAAACTACAGAGGGGCAGTTCAGGGGAGATGAAGCAGCACAGGGAAGGGCAAATGGACAGGGGTCATGGAGGGGGGATAGGGGCTAAATGTGCTGTAGGAGGGGGAGGGTGTCCAAAATTGAAGGGAAGGGTGCTGTTTCAGGATGGAAAGACAGAAATAGGGAAGAAAAGGAAGAGAAGGAAAGATAGAAGGAAAATGAGAGAAGAAGAAAGTGCAAAAGAGTGAGAGAGAACATAGATAAAGGTAGAAAGAAGAGGCAGGAGAGAAAAAGACAGAAGAAGAGGCTATCAATAAGAGAGAGAGAGAAAGGAAGATAGTATGAGAGAGAAAGGTTGAGAGGGAGAGGGAGATGGCTAGTGATACAGACAGAGAGTGAGGGATAGAGACAAAGTAAAAGACTGTTGAGAGAAAAGAGGAAAAATTAGATTATTAGATTAGACTTACAGTGTGGAAACAGGCCCTTCGGCCCAACAGGTCCACACCGACCCGCCGAAGCGCAACCCACCCATACCCCTACATTTACCCCTTACCTAACACTACGGGCAATTTAGCATGGCCAATTCACCTGACCCGCACATCTTTGGACAGTGGGAGGAAACCGGAGCACCCGGAGGAAACCCACGCAGACACGGGGAGAACGTGCAAACTCCACACAGTCAGTCGCCTGAGTCGGGAATTGAACCCGGGTCTCAGGCGCTGTGAGGCAGCAGTGCTAACCACTGTGCCACCGTGCCGCCCACCAAGAGAGATACAAACAGGTGATAAGGAAAGATATGGCCACATTATCAGTTGGCCCGAGCTCTCTCGGGCGGCACGGTGGCGCAGTGGTTAGCACTGCTGCCTCACAGCGCCTGAGACCCGGGTTCAATTCCCGACTCAGGCGACTGACTGTGTGGAGTTTGCACGTTTCCCCGTGTCTGTGTGGGTTTCTTCCGGGTGCTCCGGTTTCCTCCCACAGTCCAAAGATGTGCGGGTCAGGTGAATTGGCCATGCTAAATTGCCCGTAGGTAATGGGGTAAATGTAGGGGTATGGGTGGGTTGCGCTTTGGCGGGTCGGTGTGGACTTGTTGGGCCGAAGGGCCTGTTTCCACACTGTAAGTCTAATCTAATCTAATCTAATCTCTCCCTCTCTCCATTTGGGACAGACTCTGCTCCAGGGCCTTGCTTTGGGAGGGATTGGTTCAGGGAGGGGGTGAGGTTAAAGGATCAAAACTGAGATTGAGGTTCAACACTCCCCACACTCACAGTCACACAGAAACAGACAGAAACACACATTGCACACAGTGAAAGAGACAATGGCTGCCAGAACCTGTTTGAAATATCCCCAAGTCTCTCAATCAAAACCCCCTCTCTGCCCAATTCCCAGATCATTCAGTCAGTTCCCAGCTCCCTCCACCTGGGGCATGCCTCCCCCAGAGATGGAGCACAGCCAGACTCATCTCAATGGGATCACAGTGGGGAGAAAGGGAGGGAGGAGGTGTGAGAGAATGCAGCAGGTAAACAGTTTCATCCAGTCTGCCTTTGTCTACTCCTGCTTTGCATTTTATTGTCTTGGAATAAAAAACAAAGATATTTTCAAAATAATCCAATTCCCTTTGTTTTTATGGTTTCCTACTGATCAATGTTAAAATCTTAACTTGTGATTGCCAGTAATCGAAGCAAGGAACTGAATGGAAACAAAGTCAATTATTGTTGAAAATAAATGTGCAATCAAAAGACACAGAATCCTTACAGTATGTTCTTTCCTCTTTCTGACAGGAAACTTCTCGTGTATCTTAATTTGCCCAGATGTGTGGCTCAGAGAATTCAGTGAGGAAGAGTGGCCTGGAGCCTGTCATTGCATTTCCCTCTCTCCTGCAGTGAGAGATTACACCTTCCTCCATATCATTTATTTTTATAACCTCTTCACTCACTGAGCACGGATTACTTGGGATAAATGTAACTTTTGTGTATATTTAATTCCTCTTTTGGGTTTGCTTTTGTTGTCCCACTTCCTGCTAATTGTTGCTGATTACTGACAGCACTTTACACTGGCTTTACATTTTGCCCCTTAGATCGAGTCATTCCTTGACCATTGGGAAAGGAGAGTTATCATGTTGCTGCTCCACCTTCTCCTTTCGGTCCATTCCTCACGTGGACTCCTCCTTCCGTTATCTGCTGCACCTAATGTTGGCTCTCAGTTACTTGGATTGATTCACCAATTGAATTATTGTTCTAACTGGATATGACATGGTATACTTTAACTGGTCTCTGAAATGTTTCTGTGTCACCACATAAATAAGTGCATTTGTGCAGCAACTTAAGTTCCTCAGCATATATCCAATCTGAACAAAGAGACCAAAAGAAACAGAATCCAAGGAATAACCAGCATAAAAGAAATATAAAATATGCAACAACCAGAGAAGTATGAAGCTGGCAGATATGGCAAAGAGTAAAATCACAGAATTCTTCCTGCTCTCTACCTCTGGATCATTCTCTGTTTTTCTCTGACCTCTCAGTTCCTTCCGCACCTTAATGGCCTCGAAGATGTGTCTGACAGTCAGAATGTTGATAAAGACAATAAAAGTGAATGGGAACATTGGTGTTAAAAAAGTCTCAAAATATTTAAAACCTATCCACCGAGGGTCGTAATGATAACCAGGCCTGATATAACAGTACCATGGAACATTGTTGATCATCTTTCCAGGGTAATACACAAAGGAGTTGGGTATGTTCTTTAAATAAAAGAAGATGCAGATTGTTGCTAGAACCCCAGTTGCAGTTTTCCCTGTGCAGTACTTCGTTTTCATCTCATGTAAACAAATGGCGACAAATCGATCAAAGGAAAAAGCAATGGTGAACCACGCAGAACAATCAATGGTCAAGCGGTTGAGGGCATAGATAACACCACAAACAGGAGTGATTTGCAGGAAACACAGTGGATAATAATACTGTCGAAATCGGTGAAGGATGATATAAAAAACAATGAACAGTAGATCTGACGTTGTCATGGCCACCAGGTAGCGAGTGCTGCACACAGAAAGACCACATTTGCCCCGAGCTAAGATTACAATCACCACTAGACTAACTGTAAGAGAAAGGAAAAAATAGATTTGAAGTTAATAATGAAACATTCTCGGTGCCTGAGCCCAGACTGTAAGTAATGACACAAAGGTAATTGCTATTCCATGTTATATGAAGTTTAAAGAATCTCTCTCAATGAATCATTGAACTTTTAAAGGACATAGGGAAGAACATGAGCAGCAGATTACTCACAGAAACACGGTCATGTACCCAAGGTGTTGTATATGGCTCGACGGCAGTTGATCCCTACTGCTCCTCGGATGCTGCCTGTCCTGCTGTGCCTTTTCTAGCACCGCACTCTATCTGCAAACACCATTGTCACCTCATCCCTAATGACCTGCTGAACCCACCCATTGCCCTGTTGTCTCTGGGCTCCCATTTGGAGCGAGCTGCCTGAGCAAGATCCACCAACACAATCCCTTTCCATCAAGGAATGGGAAACACCAAGTGTCACTGCGAGGTGGGTTGTTACAAAACTCATCTGACCGATAGCAGGCTGTGAACTACCACAGAGAGAGGTAGTCTTGTTAAAGTCTTGTTAAACAGTCTTGTTAAACACTGTGCCCACAATGTAAACCCACTCTGCACAGTATAGGGAAACAAACATTACTGAGGAGCCTCCACCCTACAAACTATTCACTTTAACTCAGTAAGTGAGGACACTATCAACTGGCTTTAGTATTTGCTTTGCTAAATGGGACTATAGTAACTGTCAGCTGTTGGGAGAAATGGGGATGATTCAATGCAGAGGTTTATATAAGTTAAGTTGTTACAAGACTTACCAGAAACACCAACGACAGCCAGAATCGTCTCATACACTCTATCGATCCTTTCCCTGAGAAGATGCATTTCGTTGTTTGTGACACAACCTTTACCTTCCTGCTGCTGGCAATCTGTTGGAATTGTAGAATTCTCTCGGAGATGGAGCTGACACAGTTCCAGAGACTTTGTTTTATATTGTGTGGTATCTCCACTGGGAAACCATGATTATATCTTCAAACTTTTTAATATCATTTTGAACAAACAAGTTCCGACAGCAGGTTTATTTTAATGATGTGATAGCATTGAAATTTGCGTCTGGAATTGAATACCCCAGAGACTGGATTAATCTGATCCTGTTAGGTCTCAAACATTCATTTCCATTTGATTTCAAGTAACAATACTTGCAATATTTCACTCACTATCAATCCCATAAATATCAAAATACCTTTTGATTTTCTTTTCAGTGATGACCTTCATTCTGCTGAGGTTATTCAGTCGTTCAATGCCTCATGTTATACAGCTTTTTGAGAGCTGTTGTACTGCTCACTGTTATCCCACTGCTTTCCTTGTTAATTCAGTTATACAACTGATTTCAGAAAATTCTCTCTGTGAATGAGTACTCTAATACAGAACCTGAAGCTGATACTGACGGCACCAACAGCTGAAACTTCCACTCAGTCACATTTTCTCAAAACAAAGACAAAAATAATCAGACCCTTCGTTTCAAAACCAAAGAATGATGGCATCATCCAGGACAGAGATGGCCCTTCGCTCCATCGAGTCTGTACCTCTAAACTCACACTCAAAGCTACACAGGGCTGGACAATGGGAAGCCTTCAAACATGAGATAATGAGAGTCCAGAGAGAATGTATTCCTGTTAGGGTGAAAGGCAAGGCTGGTCGGTGTAGGGAATGCGGGATCACGGGAGAAATCGAGGTTTTGTTTCAGGAAAAGAAGGAAGCATATGCCAGTTACAGACAGCAGAGAGCGAGTGAACCATGAGAGGAGCATAAATGCAGTAGGAGTATACTTAAAAGGGAAATCAGGAGGGCTGAAAGGGGACATGAGGTAACACTGGCAAATAAGATTAGGGAGAATCCAAAGGGATTTTATCAATACATTAAGGACAAAAGAATAACTGGGGAAAGAATAGGGCCCCTCAAAGATCAGCAAGGCAGCCTATGTTTAAAACCACAGGAGATTGGGGAGATACTAAATGAATATTTTGCATCAATGTTTACTGCGAAGAAGGACATGAAAGACAATACAATGTGGGGAAAGAAATAGTGACATATTAAAAATATTCATATTACAGAGGACGAGGAGGGATACAGTGGGGCCAGGCTGTTCTCCCCTGGGTCAGTGACAGAGACACAGCAGGGTCAGTCTGCTCTCCCCTGGGTCAGTGACAGAGACACAGCAGGGTCAGTCTGCTCTCCCCTGGGTCAGTGACAGAGACACAGTGGGGTCAGGCTGCTCTCCACTGGGTCAATGACAGAGACACAGTGGGGTCAGTCTGCTCTCCCCAGGGTCAGTGACAGATTCACAGTGGGGTCAGTCTGCTCTCCCCTGGGTGAATGACAAAGATACAGTGGGGTCAGTCTGCTCTCCCCTGGTCACTGACACAGACAGAGTGATTTCAGTCTGCTCTCCCCGGGTCAGTGATGGAGACACTGTGAGGTCAGTCTGCTCTCCCCTGGGTCAGTGATAGAGACACAGTGGGGTCAGTCTGCTCTCCCCTGGGTCAGTGATGGAGACACTGTGAGGTCAGTCTGCTCTCCCCTGGATCAGTGACAGAGACACAGTGGGGTCAGGCTCCTCTCCCCTGGGTCAGTGACAGAGAGACAGTCCTCTCCTTCCCCCTTCCACTTGTCGATGGTGCTGATGATGTATGCATTTGGACATGCTGCTGGGCAGAGTCATGCTCTTGGAGAAAGTGAGGATTGCAGATGCTGGAGATCAGAGTTGAAAATCATAGTGCTGGAAAAGCACAGACAGTCAGGCAGCATCTGAGGAGTTGGAGAGTCGATGCTTCAAGCATAAGCTCTTCATCAGGAATGAGGTGGGGTCCTTGGGTGCTGAGAGATAAATGGGAGGGGTAGGGTGGGACTGGGGGGAAGGTAGCTGGGAATATAATAGGTAAATAGAGGTGGGGGTGATGATGATACGTCAGAAAGGACGGTGGAGTAGATAGGTGGGAAGGAAGATGGACAGGTAGGGCAGTTTAAGAGGGCAGTTCTGAGTTGGATGGTTGGATCTGGGATAAGGTGGCAGGAGGGGAATGGAGGAAACTGGAGAAATCTACATTGATCCCATGTGGATCACAGGGCAGAAGATGAGGCATTCTTCCTCCAGGTATTGGGTGGCTAGAGTTTGGCAGTAGAGTAGGCCCAGGTCTTGCATGTCCTTGGCAGAGTGGGCAGGGGAGTTATAGTGTTCAGCCACAGGCCAGTGGGGTTATTTTGTGCGTGTCTCAGGAATGTTCTGTGAAACATTCAGGAGGTAGATGTCCTGTCTCCCCAATGTAGAGGAGACCACAGTGAGAGCAATGGACATAGTAGATGATGTATGTGGAAGTACCGGTAAATCTCTGTTGGATATGGAAGGATCTTTTGGGGCCCAGGACAGAGGTGAGGGGGAAGGTGTAGGCAGTGGAAGGTGAGTTGGTTTTTGGCGTGGACCAAACAAGGGAGTTGCGGAGGGAATGGTTTCTGCAGAACGCTGATAGGTGTGGGGAGGATATATATCCCTGGTAGTGGGGTCCGTTTGTAGGTGACAGAAATGACAGGGGATGATGCATTGTATCTGGAGGATGGTGGAGTAGAAGATGAGGACTGGGATGTTCTGTCCCTGTTGAGTTGGGACGGGTGGGGTTCAATGGTGGAGGTGCGGGATGTGGAAGATATGCACTGGAGGGTATCATCGACCACCTGAGAGGGGGATCTGCAGTCCTTGAAGAAGGAGGCCATCTGGGATGGTCGATGGTGGAATTGGTCCTCCTGGGAGCAGATGCGGCGGAGGCAGAGGAATTAGGAATAACAGAAGGCATATTTAAAGGAGTGGAGGTGGGAGGAGGTGTAATCCAGGTAGCTGAGGGTGTCTGTGGGTTTGAAGTAGATGTCTATGTTGAGTCTGTCGCTGGAAATGAAGATGGAGAGGTCCAGGAAGAAGAAAGGGGAAAGATCCCTTCCTAACATGGTGCCATTATTTAAGAAGGTGGTAAGGAAAAGGCAGGGAACTATAGACCGGTGAACCTATTGTCAGTGGTAGGTGAGTTTTGAGAAAAAAATTAAGTTGACAAAATACATGAAGAAGGACAGATTGTTTATACACGGAGCTTGTGGAGAGGCCTGTATAGGGACAGCTCGGGAGAGGTTTTTGTATCCTGATAGTGAAAGCTAAATATTGGATTATTTGAGGAGGAGTTGTTTTTCTAGTTTGTTCAGTTAAGTGTTTGATTTATTTTTAATATTTATGTTTTTAAATGCTTTTTGCATGCTTCATATTAAATCTGTGGGTAAGGAAAGATAGTTTACTAATTTACTAATCCATTCACTTATGCCTGCGTCTAAGTCATTTATAAAAATGACAAACAGCAGTGGTCCCAAAACAGATCCTTGTGGCACACCACTAGTAACCGGACTCCAGGCTGAATATTTTCCATCAACCACCACTCACTGCCTTCTTTCAGAAAGCCAGTTTCTAATCCAAACTGCTAAATCATCCTCAATTCCATGCCTCTGCATTTTCTCCATCAGCCTACCATGTGGAACTTTATCAAAGGCTTTACTGAAGTCCATATATACTACGTCAACTGCCCTACCCTCATCTACATGCTTGGTCACCTTCTCAAAAAACTCAGTGAGGTTTGCAAGACACGCCCTGCCCTTGACAAAACCATGTTGACTATCTGAAATCAAATTGTTGCTTGCTAGATGATTATAAATCTTATCTCTTCTAATCCTTTCCAAAACCATTCCTACAACAGAAGTATGGCTTGCTCATCTATAATTACTTGGGTCTTCTCTACTGCCCTTCTTGAACAAGGACACAATATTTGCAATCTTGCAGTCCTCTGGTACTAAACCTGTAGACAATGACGACTCAAATATCAAAGCCAAAGGCTCTGCTATCTCCTCCCTACTTCCCAGCGAATCCTCAGATAAATCCCATCCGGCCCAGGGAACTTGTCTATTTTCACTCCTTCTAGAATTGATAACACCTGTTCATAACTAAACTTGATCCTTTCTAGTCTAATATCTCGTATCTCATTCTTCTCCTTTACAAATATTCTCCTTTTCCTGAGTGAAAACCATGAGAAACGTTTGTTTAACACTTCTTCGATCTTCACAAGGTCCACACTCAACTTCCCACGTCTGTCTTTGACTGGCCCTATTCCTACCCTCATCATCCTTTTATTCTTCACATACCTATAGAAAACTTTAGGGTTCTCCTTTATTCTATTTGCTAAAGACTGCCCATGTCCTCTCTTT
The DNA here is from genome assembly GCF_020745735.1 of Hemiscyllium ocellatum. Classification (NCBI taxonomy): domain Eukaryota; kingdom Metazoa; phylum Chordata; class Chondrichthyes; order Orectolobiformes; family Hemiscylliidae; genus Hemiscyllium; species Hemiscyllium ocellatum. Next base: position 423,524 of record NW_026867458.1, on the reverse strand, counting down.
GCTCTTCTTACCTCTCTCTTTAAATCCTTCCTAGCTGATCTGCAATTCTCCATCAACTCCATCTGAACCATCTTGCTTCATCAACACATTAGCCTCCTTCTGCTTAACAAGAGATACAATTTCTGTAGTAAACCACGGTTCCCTGAACTTATCACTTCCTCCCTGCCTGACAGGGACATACCTACCAAGGACACATAATATCTGTTCCTTAAACCAGCTCCACATTTCCATTGTCTGCATCCCCTGCATTTTGCTACCCCATTCTATGCATCCTAATTCTTGCCGATTCACATTGTAATTGCACTTGCCCCATTGATAACTCTTGACCTGTGGTGTGTTCCTATCCCTTTCCATCGCTAAACTAAACATAACTGATTTATGGTCACTCTCTCCAAAGTGCTCACTTACCCCTAAATCAAACATCTGGCCTGGTTCATTACCAAGCACCAGATCAAGTGTGGCCTCCCCGCTTGTCAGCCCTTTGACATATTGTGTCAGGAAACCCTCCTGTAACATTAGACAAAATCTGACCCATCCAATGTACCAGAGTTAGCCCACACTACCTGAGTAGACGAGTCCTCATCAAAAGTTCTTTCAGCCACTGTTATACTATCCTTGACTAACAAGGCCACACCTCCCCTTCTTTTACCACCTTGCTTGTTCTTAATGAAACATCTAGACCCTGAAACCTGCAACATCCATTCCTCACCTTGCTCTATCCATGTCTCTGAAATGGCCACAACATTGAAGTCCCAGGTACCTATCCATGCTGCAAGCTCACCTACCTTATTTCAGATACTTCTCGCATTGAAGTAGACACACTTAAAACCAGTTTGCTGTCTGCCAGCACATTGCTGTGACCCTGAAATCCTGGCCCTACCCTCCCTACTCTCATCCTCCTGTGCACTGCAACTACACCTCCAGTTCCCATCCCCCTGCTGAGCTAATTTAAACTCACCCAAATAGCACTAGTAAATTTCCCACCCAGGGGATTAGTATCCCTCTGGTTTAAGTCAGGACCATACTGTTTGTACAAGTCCCACCTTCCCCAGAATGAGCACCAGTTATCCAAGAACCTGAAACCCTCCCTCCTGCACCATCCTTGCAGCCATGTGTTTATCTGATATCTCTCCGTATTCCTTGCCTCGCTATCACATGCCACGGGTAACAAACCAGAGATAACAACTCTGGATAACTCTTTGGGGACATGGTCGGTGTGGCCTGGTGGTCTGTCTCTGTGCTGTATGACTCTATGACTCCATGACATTACGGTGCACAGTCAAACGACTTGTTAGTCTCTGCACACGCTCACTTTGTCCTCCAGCATGGGGGAAGGGTATTGTTGATGAACGGAGATACCGAGGGGCTTTTATATGCAGTGGATGTATAATGGAGGAACTACAGAGAGGCAGTTCAGGATAGATGGAGCTGCACAAGGGAGACCAATTAAACAGGGGCCATGGAGAGGACAGGGGCCATGGAGGGGGGCAGGGGCCATGGAGGGGGACAGGGGTGATGGAGGGGGACAGGGGCCATGGAGGGGGGAAGGGGCCATGGAGGGGGACTGGGAGCATGGAGGGGGACAGGGGTCATGGAAGGGGACAGGGGCCATGGAGGGGGACAGGGGTCATGGAGGGGAGCAGGGGTCATGGAAGGGGACAGGGGCCACGGAGGGGGACAGGGGTCATGGAGGGGGACAGGGGTCATGGAAGGGGACTGGGACCATGGAGGGGGACAGGGGTCATGGAGGGGGACAGGGGCCATGGAGGGGGACAGGGGTCATGGAGGGGGACAGGGGCCATGGAGGGGGGAAGGGGCCATGGAGGGGGACTGGGAGCATGGAGGGGGACAGGGGTCATGGAAGGGGACAGGGGTCATGGAGGGGGACAGGGGCCATGGAGGGGGTCAGGGGTCATGGAGGGGGTCAGGGGCCATGAAGGGGGACAGGGGCCTTGGAGGGGGACAGGGGCCATGGAGGGGAGCAGGGGTCATGGAGGGGGTCAGGGGCCATGGAGGGGGTCAGGGGCCATGGAGGGGGACAGGGGTCATGGAGGGGGACAGGGGTCATGGAGGGGGACAGGGGCCTTGGAGGGGGTCAGGGGTCATGGAGGGGGTCAGGGGCCATGGAGGGGGGCAGGGGCCATGGAGGGGGACAGGGGTCATGGAGGGGTACTGGGGTCATGGAGGGGGACAGGGGTCATGGAGGGGGTCAGGGGCCATGGAGGGGGACAGGGGCTAAATTTGCGATGGGGGGGATTGTCCAAAATTGAAGGTGGGGGGGGGGTGGGGTGCAGATTCAGGATTGAAAGACAGAAATCAAGATGAGAGGGAAAGACAGAGAGAGAATGAGAGAAGAAGAAAGAAAGCAAGAGAGAGGGAAAGAACAGAGACAAAGGAAGAAGGAAGAGAGAAAAAGAAAAAAACAGGAGAGTCTGTCAGGATAGAGAGAGAGAAAAAGATAGTGTGAGAGAGAAAGGTTGAGAGGGAGAGAGAGAGATGGAGTGATACAGACAGTGAGTGAGAATCAGAGACAAAGAGAGAGACAGAGAGAGGGAAAAGAGGAAAAATCAGACAGGTACAACCAGGAGATAAGGAAAGATGTGGCGAGATTAAAGAGGTGATATTCACCATTCCGGTTGGTCTGAGCTCTCTTGATGGTCTCTCACACTTCCTCTCTCCCATTTGGGACAGACTCTGCTCCAGGGGCTTGCGTTAGGAGGGTCAGGTTCAGGGAGGGGATGAGGTTAAAGGATCAAAACTGGGATTGAGATTCAAACACTCCCCACACTCTCTCACACACACACACACACAGACAGACAGAAACACACCGATACTCACCCCCTGCTCAGTGCACACGGTGAAAGGGACAATGGCTGCCAGAACCTGTTTGAAATATCCCCAGGTCTCTCACTCAAAGCCCCCTGTGTGACCAATTCACGGCTCATCCAGTCAGCTCCCAGCTCCCTCTACCCAGGGCATACCTCCCCCAGGGATGGAGCACAGCCAGAGCCATCTCAGTGGGATTAGAGGGGGGAGGGAGGGAGGAGGTGTGAGAGAATGCAGCAGGTAAACAGTTTCATCCAGTCTGCCTTTCTCTACTCCTACTTTGCATTTTATTGTCTTGGAATGAAAGCCAAATGTATTTTCAAACTGATCCAATTCCTTTTGTCTTTGGGGTTTCTTATTGATTATTGTAAAAAAATCTCAATTTGTGATTGCTAGGAATCTAACCCAGGTCACCTGTTTGGAAAACAGCTACACTAACCACGATAGCACCATCACTGTGCACTTTACCACAACACAGTCCCCAAACATATTTAAAAAGACCTTTATCATGACAAATTAAACAGGGTTAATGTTGATTCACTGAATGTGATATTGGGTCAGGTGACAATAACTTACATGACGAGGTAGATTTGAAGGAGCATTGAAACCGGAGAGGGAGCTGGGTCATTGGGTGGGTGCAGGGAGGGAGCCCAGAAATCCCTCTGGTTGGGCTTGGATTGCCCCGACAACGCATCAGCTGGTTCATGGGAAGGAGCAAATAAAGAAACAGAATGATATCAGAGAAATAGTTCAGTACAGACTGCCTTTACCTTCCCCTGCTTCCAGAGATGGTAAGAATTCACGTGGAGGTACAGAAAGTTCAGGAAGTGAGAACGACAGCAGGATTAGCAGATGAGTACGTGTTGGTGCATAAGATAAGCTTCTGGCCAGAATTTCGTCCAGTGAGGGATAGAAGTTGGGAGAACAGAAGATCCTACACTACGAAACCCAGAGTAGAGAGCACTGGTATGATTTTCCCACAGGATAAAGAATCCCAAGAGGGTGGACAGGAGATGAAAGGCCTCAGGTATTTTCCCTGTAATGGAGTGGGACGCAGAAAATGACAGTGCCAGTGGTTTCAGAAGGGCACTGGAACAAGGTGTTTACACTGCCAGAAGGTGGGACACGGACAGACACAGGGCTGGTCGCTAAAGAAAGGCACTATGGGAAAAGGTGTTTACACTGCCAGAAGGTGGGACACGGACAGACACAGGGCTGGTCGCTAAAGAAAGGCACTATGGGAAAAGGTGCTTACACTGCCAGAAGGTGGGACACGGACAGACACAGGGCTGGTCGTTAAAGAAAGGCACTATGGGAAAAGGTGTGGGAAAAGAAGCTGAGCCAGTGGCCTTAGTGAAGGTAGTAAAGGAGACCCCAATAAGAACCCAGGAACTGCAGGAGAGTGCACAGCCGAGGCAGGGGCTGGGTATGGGGATAGTATCTGATCTCTACAAAAATTTCAGCTCTGAGGTAAAGGTTACTCAGAAAGAACCAAGGTTCTTTCCCCAACCCAAGGTTGGGGAAGTTACAGTGGGAGTGATTGACAGTGTCTGTTCCAGGAATTCAGTTTGTTCTTGGGAATGATTTGGCAGGATCCAAGGTGGGAGTGACACCCTTTGTTGTGGAGAAGCCCAAGGAAAACCAAGAAACTGAGGAGTTAAAGCAGAAATATTCTGATATTTTCCCAGTCGGTGTGGTAACCAGATCCCACTATCACAAGTCACTGCACAAAGTGAAAAGTAAAGAGAAAGATGAAGGAGTTGAGGTTCAGTTTGCGGATACCCTGCTTGATGTAATGGTGCAGGAAAAACCTGACCAGGAGAAGGTTCGACAGACGTGATTACTCCTGAAAGATGAAGAGACTTGCAATAGCAAGACAAGATGATAAAACATATATATGTGGATGCGTACTCTGAAAAGGAGGCAGAGAATATTCCGGAGGGTTATTATCTAAAAGATAGAATCCTCAGACAGAAATGGCAGCTTAGTGCAGAGGAGAAATAGTCTGAAGTGTACCAGCTTGTGTTGTCCGTAGCATATAGACAGGAGATGTTACGAGTAGCACATGAACTACCTTTAGGGGGTCAAGTAGGGGTATGAAGGACTCAGGCTAAGGCCTGGAATGCACAAGGGCATGGTTAACTTTGGCCATACCTGGCATACATGCCAAATGGTAGGTAAGCCACAGGCAGTAATAAAACCAACATCTTTGTTGTCAATTCCCACATTTGAAGAACCTTTCACGCGGGTTAGAGTCAATTGTGTAGGTCCCCTCCCGAGAACCAAAAGTGGGAACCAGTCCATGTTAACCATAATGGATGTGTCTACCAGGTTTCCAGAGGCAATTCCATTCCACAGTGTCAAGGCAAAAAGGGTAATAGGGGAGTTAGTATCTTTCTTCACATGGTATGGGTTACCCCGAGAGATTCAGTCAGACCAAGGGTCACATTTTATGGCTAGATGTTTCAAGGAGGTTATGGATAGCGTACGTACACAGCATTTTATCCCAGTGCATATTATCCTGAATCCCAGGCATGCTGGTATCAGACCTTGAAGACCATGTTGAGAGCGTACTATCAGGATTACTTGCTTGATTGGAATAAAGGTATCCGATTTGTATCGTTTGCCATTAGAACTGCCCCAAATGAATCTATTCAGTTTACTCCCTTTGAGTTAATATTCAGTCATGAAGTGAGAGGCCCTTTGAAATTAATTAAAGAAAATTTGACAGGACCAAAGTCGGAGATCTCACACTTACATTATGTATCAGAGACGAGGGAGAGACAAAATCGAGTAGGTGAGGTAGCTAAACAGCACGTAAAAAGGGCACAGTGTAGAATGAAGCAGGTGGCAGATAAAAGTTCTGAGACTCGGACATTTTCCCAAGGGGATGATGTGTTAATACTGTTACCCATGATAGGAGATCCCTTTAAAGCCAGGTTTAGTGGTCCCTATCAAATTGAGAAAAGGTTGAAACAGGTGAACTATTTAGTAAAGATGCCAAATAGGAAGAAAGGGTATCAGGTATCTGTCCATGTTGAAACTTTATTACACTAGAGAGAAAGAACTGGAGAAACAGATGCTAGTTACTGCCCTGCAGAGTGAGGAGCCAAATCCAGATGATGTGGATTTGAAATAGATTAAAAAATGAAGAAGTCCTTGAGGAGAGGGATTGGTTAGTAAGCAATCTGTCTCAGGAGCATAGAACAGAGTTGAAAGATTTCTTGCTGCAGAACAAGGACATATGTAAGAATCAGATGGGGAGGACAAATGCTATTGTCCATGAAGTAGACGTAGGGAATACTGCTCCGATAAAACTGTTCTCCTATCAGCTTAATCCTCTCAAAGTCAGACAGATCTAAAAGGAGGTGAAGGCTATATATGATGAGGACATCATCGAACCAAGCCAGAGCGAGTGGGGTTCGGCGATTGTCATAGTTCCCAAACCAGAAGGGGCTCAATGATTCTGCATGGATTACCTGAAGGTCAATGCCAACTCATATCCAATTCCCTGATTGGAAGACTGCATTCAAAAAGTCAGACAAGCCAGTTACATCACTAAGTTGGACTTAATGCCTGGTTACAGGCAGGTACCTTCATCAGAGTTGGTGAAAGAAATGTCTGCATTTGTAACTGCAAATGGACTATAACTGGAATGTGCAGACTGCATTCCAAAGACTCACGAACAAAGTTGTAGCTGGGTTCACAAACTGTGCAGTCTATTTGGACGATGTAGTGATCTTTAGTAATTCCTGGAAAGATCACATGGTACAGTTGGCAGAGCTCTTTGAACAACATTGTGAAAGATGCTGTGAAACTTGAAAGGGTTCAGAGATGATTTACAAGGACGTTGCCAGGGTTGGAGGATTTGAGCTGTAGGGAAAGGTTGAACAGGCTGGGGCTGTTTTCCCAGGAGCGTCGGAGGCTGAGGGGTAACCTTATAGAGGTTTATAAAATCAGGAGGGGCATGGATAAGATCAAAAGACAAAGTCTTTTCCCTGGGGTGGGTGCATCCAGAACTAGGTTTAGGGTGAGAAGGGAACGATATAAAAGAAACCTAAGGGACAACTTTTTCATGCAGAGGGTGGTACGTGTATGGAATGAGCTGCCAGAGGATGTGGTGGAGGCTGGTACAATTGCAACATTTAAAAGGCATCTGGATGGGCATATCAATAGGAAGGGTATGGAGGGATATGGACCGGGTGCTGGCAGGTGAGACTAGATAGGGTTGGGATATCTGGTCAGAATGGACGGGTTGGGCCAAAGGATCTATTTCCTTGGTGTACATCTCACAGAGTCATAGAGTCATAGAGATGTACACCACGGAACCTCTATAAGGTCACCCCTCAGCCTCCGATGCTCCAGGGAAAACACCCCCAGCCTATTCAGCCTCTCCCTATAGCTCAAATCCTCCAACCCTGGCAACATCCTTGTGAATCTTTTCTGAACCCTTTCAAGTTTCACAGCATCTTTGTGATAGGAAGGAGACCAGAATTGCACACAATATTCCAACAGTGGCCTAACCAATGTCCTGTACAGCCACATCATGACCTCCCAACTCCTGTACTCAATACTGTGACCAATAAAGGAAAGCATACCAAACCCCTTCTTCACTATCCTTTCTACCTGTGACTCCACTTTCAAGGAGCTATGAACCTGCACTCCAAGGTCTCTTTGTTCAGCAACACTCCCTAGGACCTTACCATTAAGTGTATAAGTTCTGTTAAGATTTGCTTTCCCAAAATCCAACACCTTGCATTTGTCTGAATTAAACTCCATCTGCCACTTCTCAGCCCATTAGCCCATCTAGTCCAGTTCCTGTTGTAATCTGAGGTAACCCACTTCGCTGTCCACTACACCTCCAATTTTGGTGTCACCTGCAAAGTTACTAATGTACCTCTTATGCTCACATCCAAATCATTTATGTAAATGACAAAAAGTAGAGGACCCAGCACCGATCCTTGTGGCACTCCAGTATGAAAAACAACCCTCCACCACCATCCTATGTCTTCTATCTTTGAGCCAGTTCTGTATCTAAATGGCTAGTTCTCCCTGTATTCCATGAGATCTAACCCTACTAATCAGTCTCCCATGGGGAACCTTGTCGAACGCCTTACTGAAGTCCATATAGATCACAGCTACTGCTCTGCCCTCCCGAAAAATATCAAACTCCAATTCAGTTCGAATTGAGTATATTGACAATCTTAAAAAGCCAATGACACAATCTGATGCTTTGGGATATAAGACTGGGGATAATTGAACAGTTGAGGGGACAACTGCCAAGCCAACAACATCTGCACACTGCCCAGTAAAACAGCTCTCTTAAAAAGGGACCTTTATCAATCAGTAACCTGTGAAGTAGAAATTCCTAAGAAGAAGAAAAGACACAGGAAGATCCAAATTGATGGACAGAAAGCTGCCTGGTTTTGAGCTAAGAAGTGTTATTTTGTAAATCTTAATTGGGAGTTTTATTGGACTAGTATAGAAGGGAAGGTAAAGATAGGTTAGAATAAGGACTAATACATAGTTGTTAGTGAATTATTTTCTGTTCTACTTTAAGAAATAAAGGTGTTAACTTTTACTTTGAATAGTTCTTGGCCACTTGAAGTTTTACAGATTACTATATGGGCTAAATCTTTTCTGTATTGTTGGTTTTAAATTAAGCAGGAGAGTTTACCCCGTGTCATAACAATATTTTATGAATGTTTGAATAACTAGCTGAAATAACCTCCTTTAATGAAGAAAGTGGTTCTAGAAAGATGTCAAAATCAGAATCATTAGGAATCATTATGAACTACAGTCAAAACTGTGAACTTGGATATATTTAAAGAAGTGGCTTTTAAGAAGTGAAAATGTATCGACTAAGATGTTGAAAAGATGCAGAAACACCATTAACATATAATCTTTCACAGTTTTAATTCCTAACTTAGCCCAATCAGAAAAGGCACTGTCCAATAAAGATGGGAAAAATATGATTTGCCACCAACCGCGCCTTCATAGAAAATGACTGAAAGTGAAAGTGACGTCTAATTGAAACTAAATTTTAAGACAGGATAAAACAATTACATTGTTCATGTAAATATAGATTGAAGAAAGGAGAGGTGAATTCAATAAAGCCTTCAATGTTACCGGTGCATGGAATTTGCCTGAATAGTCAACCAAATTGGGAAAGCATCAAGGTTCTCATATTGGAGCCAATGGTTCGAATTTCTTATGTTTGCTGCCCAGTAATTAAACAAAATATGCAGCAACACCATTCCACCTAATATCTTAGGCCTGTGTAACAACTGTTTTTTGTAACCTAGGAGTTTCATTCATTCCAAATAAATTCTAGAATGAGACTATCTGCTTTGTGGAAAAAGGAAAGAGTAAGAAAAATTGGTATGTATTGAAATAAATAATAAAACTGTCAAAACAATATTCATTTTAATGGAATTAATTCTTGCAGCAACAGACAAATTAAGGAGAGACCCTCGTTCAAAGTTTCATTTAATTTGTACCAGTAATGGTTCAAAATGTTTCCTGTCCAAATTGCCTTGTGTATCTGCCACGTGTACACCAAGATAAACAAAACCAAAGTTGGTGAGTTTAAATGGTAAATTATCAAGTGGGTATTCGCTGCCAACTTTATTGATAGCAAATGCCTCAGTTTTGTTAAAATTCAATTTTTACCCAGAAATCTTACTGAAAGATTCTAAAATTGAGAGTGTGGTGGGAATGGAGAGAGATAAGTTGGAGATAAATAGCAAAAGGTCACCTGCATAGAAGGCAACCTTCAACTCCACACCATTTCTAGTAATGCCAGAGAAATCAGGAGGGGTCTGTGAAGCAATAGACAGAGGTTCAATAACACCAGCAAACAGCTGTGGACTTAAAGGACAACCTTGTCTAGTGGAACAATAAAGGTAGAAATCATCAGAATTCATGTCATTGGTCCTAACAGAGGCCTGTGGCGATGCATAGAGTAGTTTGATCCCAGAGATACATTTTTCCCCAAAGTCAAATTTCTCCAAAATAAAAAAATGTTAATTCCATTCCACTCTATCAAAGGCTTTTTCAGCATCTAAAGATATCAAAGCCACAGGGAGGGTGGATGGGGGAGAATTATAAACAATGTTAAATTACCCGCTAAGATTAAAAAAGGAGTGCCTGTTGCGAATAAATCCAGTTTGATCCAAGGATATGAAAGGTGGAAGGATGGTTTCCAAACCGTGGGCCAATAACTTTGACAATAATTTAAAGTCAACATTGAGCAGACTTATAGGACGATATGAACCACACAGTCAGGAATCTTTGCCTTTCTTTAAAAGCAAAGAAATTGATGCCTGAGTTAAAGTTTGAGGAAGACAGCCAGAATTAAATGCTTCAACAAACACATCTACCAAAAGCAGAGCCAGCTTCTTGCGAAATATTTTATAAAACCTGGCCGGAAAACTGTCGGTTCCAGGACTTTTCCCACTTTGTAGTGATCTATCCGCAGCCTCAAGTTCTCTTGCTGTGATTGGTTGGTCCAATTCCTTTGCCACATTTTGATCAATTGTAGGAATGTTAATCTTATCAAAAAAGGATCAAAATCTGCTGCAGCAGAAGAATATCCAGATGAATCAAGTGAAATGTAAAATTCCTTCAATGTCTTGTTGATTTCTAATGGGTCTGACAGGATACATGAATTAGCCTTAATTTATGGGATTAATTGAGATGAGGACATTTGGTGCAACTGATGTGCTAACAATTTCCTAGTTCCATCTCCTTGTTCATAAAATATAGACCTAGAGTGAAGTAAAAGCTTGGTGGTGTATTGTGACATTACAACACCATACTCAGCCTGGAGGGAAATACATTCTTGAGATACTTCTAAAGACTTAGAGATTGCAAAAAGAGAGTCTAATAGAGACCGCCACTCTGCTAACCATGCCATTTTCTCTTTCCTAAGTCTATTATTATGTGCTGCATAAGAAATTATTTCACCCCTGGTGAATGCCTTCAGGATTTCCCACAGCATGGAAGCTGTACTAGATGGGGTAATTATCTTTTCTTTTGGAAAATCTATCTGCTGAGAGACAAAATTAACAAAATCTTCCTCTGAGAGGAAGTGTGTATTGAGACACTAAGGTGGTCATGTATTAAGGAACTTGTGAAAACGAACATTCATTGCGACAGGTGCATGGTCTGATAAAACAATGGAATCATATTTGCAACCAGAAATGGATGTGAGCAGTCCGTCATCCACCAGGAAAAATCAATACATGTAAAAGTCTGGTGGACATGCAAAAACAAAATTCCTTTTTCGATGGATCAAAGAACCGCCAGGAATCAACAGCATTCAACTCCTCCATAAAAGTTATTTTAGCAGATTTGGGCTGGGCACTTGGAACAGAGGAAGAACGGTCTAAGGGATGATTCAATCAACAATTAAAATCTCCTCCTAAGATTAACGGGTGTGAATATCCGGTAATACTGCAATGTCTGAAAAAAGCCTCATTGTCCCAGATGGGAGCATAACCAATTGGCCAAGATTACATCAATGTCAAAACTCTGCCCAGTAATAATAATAAATCTGCCAGTAGAGTCAGACCCAGTCTTAGCATGGATGGAATGAATAAATTTATGTAAAAAAAAAGCAACTCCTTTTTCTGAGAAGATTTGCAGCTCATCTTGATGCTAAGTCCGTACGTTAGCTCACTGAGCTTGAAGGTTTGTTATCAGACATTTTGTCTCCATACTGGATAATATCATCAGTGAGAGTCTCTGAATGGACAAATGCATTAGAATGAAGCATAAGCTTTAAACAGTAAACACAGAAAAATAAACTTGTACTTCAAGATAAGTTAGATAAACTTACACAAAAATTCATTTCATACAAAACTGATGTTTGGATAGAAAATATTTCAGACCATCCATTTACCGATACAGAAAAAGCAGTCCTAGTCAGAGGGTTAAATTACAAAGACATGAGTAAAAAGGATTTCCTCACAGCATTTGAATCTACTTTTAAAAAAGGTCTTTTAGAGGAAACATAGCAGACCATAAGACAAGCTATTGCACTGACATTAGGCCGATAAAAGGAAGGAAGCACACTTAATGCTCAAGAAAATAATGCCTTACAAAAACTTAAAAAGGAGAAAAACATGGTTATCCTACCTGCAGACCATGGACACATGACTGTTACTTGAAAAAAAACTGCCTATTGTAAAAAGGCAAATGCTCTACTTGCAGATACTGAAACTTACCAATAGGTGGCAATACTTCATCAAACAAACTTGCAGGAAATTTGGCACCAGGATACATGAACACCAACTGGGCACCAAAAGACACGACCCACTATCACGAGTTTCTATACATAGAGACAAAGAAGGACACCACTTTGACTGGGGCAACACACATATCCCAGGACAGGCAAAATAAAGACACATACAAGAGTTCTTAGAGGCATGGCATTCTAACGAGAACTCTATCAATAAATACATTGAGTTTGACTCGATCTACCTTCCCTTGAACAAAACTGGAAATGACATCACCCACCTGAAGTAACCAAGATCTCTAAATAGAGAGGTGGGACATACAGCCAGCACCTCACCAGAGACTCTCACTGATGATGTTGCCTAGTATGGTGATGAAACATCTGAAAGCAAACCTTTAAGCTCAGTGACCTAACTTACATACTTATTAGCAACTCCTCTAGATTTGCCAGAAAAGGAGGAAAAATGCACTTGTCCAATCCAACCTCATTTCAACTTGTAAGTAACTTATCTGGGCATTAAGATGGTGTAAATAATGTAAAACCTTAGTGTGTTTGATTGGGTTATTCAGGCCGTTGCAATTCAGACTGGCAAATTTAATATCCCACCTACCAAGGGCAGTGAATCATTAGCTGTGTCATGTGTAATACTCACCATAAAATCCCAAATGTGCTATCATAGATAAACAAGAGTAAACCTTGCAAAGGTGAGGTATGTGTCACACCCCTCCTCCCTACCCCCATCAGAACAAAACAAACTCCACCAACCCCCATAATAGTAACCCCCCAAATGGAATACCTGCCTACCAACCCCTCCCCCTCCCAGCATAAGCCCCCTCTAGATGAGTACGTGCTCTCTTCCCCCACAGTTAAAAAAAAACTGTCGTGTTTTGTAGCTCAAGCAAACTACAACACGACCTCAGGGAATGTAAAAGTTAACTGTTCAAAAGCTGTGAAGCAAAAATGAGTAAATGTAATAAAAATAGTTCCTGTATCTAATTAAACAATTAAACTCTACATTCTTTGGTACTAATAGTGCAACCTCTCAAAAAAAAGTCTTGAGTAAGGAAACATGTACTTCTTGGTGGATGAGGTCAAATGTAACAAGAAACCAAATCCAGGTCTGTAAGCACAGCATACCGTCCATTTTAATCTCCCCAGTGGGAAATGCAGTCTTTGTCCGTAGTAGCATAAAGCTAATGTCTAACTGACCTAGTTAGGCCCAAACATCAAACCGGCTCTGGAACTGCAGTCTTTTTAAGGTTTTTATTCACCAGGTCCATTGCCCGACCAGGGTCATCAAGCCTATGTGTTACTCTGCTCGGCAAGATGATATGTAATATCGCTGGGTAACGAAGGCCAAATTTAATGTTAAGAGATGAGTGAGGCTCCTTCTTTACCTTGGCAAAAGCTGCACGCTGCTTCGCCACAGTTGGGTGAAATCAGGAAAAATGTCTCCCCTCTTTCCATTATATACAAGGGGAGAAGCTACTCCAGCACAGCGCAGAATGTGATTTCTCACTTGAATCTGGTGCACCCTGACAGCCATCGGGCGAGGTAACTCGCCTTCTTTCAGGTTAGCAAGCAGTGTACGATGGCCCTCGTCCAACACGGGTTTAGCCTCAAGTCTGAACAAGTCCTGTAAAAGTCAGGCCCTAAATTCTGTTGGATGAGGATCCTCCAATTCTTTGGGTAAACCCACAAGTCGAATATTATTCCTGGAGCAGGTCTCCAAGTCTTCACATTTCTTTGTCAGAGATTCAATCGTAGCAGATAACATTAGCTTGGAGGTTAGTTATCTGGTTATCATGCTCATGAGCCAAATGTTCCTGGTTCAAAATACTCCTGCATTGTGAAGAACCGTTTTCCTCCAACACCTTCAGAGCAGCTGTTACCTCCTTCCTCACCCTCTCTCAAATTATAGATTCAAACTTGGGAATGATTTTGGCCTGTAAATCCTCCATCATGTCCTTCATGCTAAGTAGCATGGCTTCATTGGTACCTGGTTTCTCTGGAGCCTTGGGCTCAGGCAAATGGCACGGCCTGGCACACCTGGACTGGGCTGGCTCAATGTTTGTTCAAGAAGTTGTCATTTGCAAGGTTACAGGTAAAAAATAGGTAGTATTTTTAAAAAATATCCAAATGGAGTTTAGAAGGTGTGTAATGGCTACATTTAAGAAATCAAAATCTCTAAATTTAAAACATTCCTGAGGAGTGACCACAAACTATGTCCTATATCCTCCGTGCCAACCTGCATTCCCCATTAGGCAGTCTCGAGGTCACTCTCCTCTATTGAGTATCTTAAGGAGTTTGATAGTTTAGATTAGGTTGCTTACAGTGTGGAAACAGGCCCTTCGGCCCAACAAGTCCACACTGACCCACCGATACCCCTAACACTACAGGCAATTTAGCATGGCCAATTCACCTGACCTGCACATTTTTGGACTGTGAGAGGAAACCAGAGCACCCGGAGGAAACCCACGCAGACACGGGGCGAATGTGCAAACTCCACACAGTCAGTCACCTGAAGCAGGAATTGAACCCAGGTCTCTGGCGCTGTGAGGCAGCAGTGCTAACCACTGTGCCACTGTGCCACCCACTATAGTTCTATGGGTGGCCTGTTGTTATTCCCAGTGTCACATGTTCCTGGTCTGATCCAGGCTGCTTCCCTCTCCCGAACCTTGAGTCTCCTCTTGAGCTGCAGCAGCGAATCTGTTTTCTTACAGTCACTGGAAGGAGTTTGTTTTAAAAAAACCCTCTGACTCCACTGCATCTGGAACCCCTGGGAAGAGAGGAAGAGCCAGTGGCCTCCCCGTGGATTCCGGCTTGAAACGCTGCAGCCACATCTATTTTCAAACTGATCAAATTCCTTTTGTCTTTAGGTTTTCCTTTTGATCAATGTAAAAAATCTCAACTTGCGATTGTCAGGAACCAACTTGCCTCAAGGGACTTACCTCAAGATTCAGGCCTCTGTTTTTCAGGAGCAGCGAGGAGAGAGGGAGAGAGGAGCGGGGGCTGCTGGGAGATATGTTTCTGCTCTAAAAACTGACCTCGTGAATAGGCGGAGCACAGACTGAGCAGGAACGGACATGGGACTGCTGAGTGAGTGAAGTAATATATTTGGGTGCTTGGCTTCCCCAAAACACTACTTAGGTGATGTCTCCTACCCATCATCCTCCTCTCACCAAAACAAGGTTCTGTGTGCTGGATTGGTAAGGTAATTAATTTTATTAAAATAATTTTCAATAGCCTCTTTGGGAATTTAGAATAGTGGGAATGGCAGTTAGGGCAGTTGAATGTTCCTCCTGCAGAATGTGGGAGGGAAAGGACACCACACATTCCCTTGTTATGAATGTATAGGTGTGTCCTGTACCTTCAAGAGAGAGAGGAAGCTAGCAAGGCCTGACTGAAAGCACAGAGTGTCCTGAACAATTTAAAAATGTAACACTTGGTTGAAACAAATAGCTGCAGTTGCATTGCCATGGAACAAAAACAATTTCAAATTCAGCCAATCCGTTTAAATTCTGTCCCAGTCACCAAAATCCAATCAAATTTGAATTTAGCGTTTTGATAACATCACACCAATGAAATGATCTGATGTTTTGGGGGATAAAACCAAACATTTTGAACATTTAGGGGGAGCACTGCCATGAACACCAATAAGAATAGACGGCTCATCGAATCGCTCTCTGACAGGTACCTGTCCGTAAGAAAAGCTGTGCAGAAGACCGAGGAACAGCCAACCTAGAAAAATCTACAGAGGAAAATCTACAAAGGAGAATCGGCAAAGCTGACTGGTTATGAATTGTGATTTTTTAAATACTTCATCGAGTTTTTTTTATCAGCCCAGTATTGTAGAGTGGGCGATAAAAGACAGGTTTAAGAAAAAGGAGTTGTCAATAGTTGTCTAATGTTCTCTGTTAAACTTAAAGAATAAAATTGTTAATTTTTATTTGAAGTAGTGAAAACTGGGATGGTCCTTTACCTCTTGAAATTTAACAGGTTACAGCAAGAGGTGAGCATCTCTGTGTGTCAGGTTTAAATTAACAGAGGGGTTTATCCCGTGTCATAACATCCTGCTGACTCCATCTGCGGGAAGTGCATCCAACTGCAGCTGCTTGAAAAACGCTTTAGGGACCTGGAGCTGGAGCTGGATGAACTTTGGATCATTCTGGAGGCGGGGGAGTTAATGAAAGGAGTTACAGGGAGGTAGTTGCACCTCAGGTAAAAGGGCTGATGTGTTACAGTCAGGGGATGGAAAGGGAACTAGCAGGCAGTGCAGGGGTCCCCTGCAGCCATTCCCCTCAATAACAAGCAGACCATTTTGGATATTGTTGGGGGGGACATCTTACCAGGGGTAAGCCATGGGGTGCAGGTATCTGACACCGAGTCTGTCCCTGTTGCTCAGAAAGGAGCGGGAGGATGAGCAGAGCATGAGTCATTGGGGATTCCATAGTTAGGGGGAAAGGCAGGAGGTTCTGTGGGAACGAGAGAGACTCATGGTTGGTGTGTTACCTCCCAGATGCCAGGGTTCCCGATGTCTCAGATCATGTTTTCGGAATCATCGAATCATAGAATTCCTACAGTGTGGAAACAGGCCCTTCTGTCCAACACGCCCACACCGATCCTCCAAGCAGTAACCCACCCAGACCCATTCCCCTACCCTATTATCCTATACTTACCCCTGACTAATGTACCTAACCTACACATCCCTGAAAAATATGGCCAAACTAGCATGGCCAATTCACCTAACCCGCAGATGTTTGGATTGTGGGAGGAAACTGGAGCACCTGGAGGAAACCCATACAGACACAGAGAGAATGTACAAACTCCACACAGACCGTCGGCCAAGGCTGGAATCGAACCCAGGGTCCCGGGTGCTGTGAGGTGACAGTGCTAACTACGAAGTCACTGTGTCACCCAGAAGGACCCCCTTGGGGGTGACGGGGAGCAGCCCCAGGGTGTGGTCCACATAGGCACTAACGACATAGGGAAAGGAGTGGGGACTTAAGGCAGAAATTCAGGGAGCTAGGGTGGAAGCTTGGAGCTAGAACAAACAGAGTTGTTATCTCTGGTTTGTTGCCCATGCCAAGTGCTGGTGAGGCAAGATATAGGGAGAGAGAGGAGTTGAACACGTTGCTACAGGGATGATTCAGGAGGCAGGGTTTTGGATACCTAGATAATTGGGGCTCATTCTGGGGTAGGTGGGACCTCTACAGACAGGATGGGGTACACCTGAACCAGAGGGGTTCCAGTATCCTTGGGGATACCTTGGAACATCTCCCCCTTGAGAAAAAAATGAACCATCATAATTAAAAGATGGCTTCATTTTTTTTCTATTTCTTAACCACTTTACCATGACATACATATGACTTTGACCAAAGTTCACATTAACTTCTTCCCATATATATATAAAACATTGAATAGATACCAATACATTCTCAGTTAAATCCACGATACCGCATTTGTGATTACATTCTTATGACCCGGAACATGTACGATTTTTAAATCAAAAGTCTGTCACAGAAGACTCCAATGAAACAGTCTAATTTCCTTGTCTTTAAAGCTTTCGAAGAATGAAAGAGGATTGTGATCCGTGTGCACAACCGTTTCTGACACATTGTTTGTGATATCCACATTAAAATGTTGTAAGGCCAGGACCAAACTCAATTGTTCTTTTTCGAACATAAAGTATTTTCTCTGGTGGGTGTTGAGTTTCTTTGAAAAGTAACCACCTGGCAGTTCAATCCCATCCTTATCTTCCTGTAGCAGTACAGCTCCAACTCCTCTGTCACGAGCATCGATGGCAACTTTGAAAGGATTTGAAAGGTTTGGTGTCGCTAAAACTGGTGTGATGGTTAATATTGCTTTGAAATGGCCGAATGCCTCCTGGCATTGTTCTGCACACCAAAACGCTGTGTTATTCTTCAGCAAATTGGTAAACAGTGCCACTACACTGGTGAAGTTCGGAACTAACTTCTGATAGAATCCGCT
Organism: Hemiscyllium ocellatum; assembly: GCF_020745735.1. Classification (NCBI taxonomy): domain Eukaryota; kingdom Metazoa; phylum Chordata; class Chondrichthyes; order Orectolobiformes; family Hemiscylliidae; genus Hemiscyllium; species Hemiscyllium ocellatum. The sequence goes on along the minus strand of NW_026867458.1, from coordinate 405,466 downwards.
TAGTCCCGAGAATTGTTGCACCTCTTTGTTCGAGCTTGGTTGTGGAAATTCCTTGATGGCCTTCATCTTTGCATTCCATGGCGGGGGTCAACCTTCCATGACTGATGTTACATCCCAAGAATGTCACCTCTGCTTTCGCAAATTCAGTTTTGTTGAAGTTTGTTGCCAGTTTTGCTTCTCGTATTCATTCAGAGTTCTGCCAACTGTACCATGTGCCTTTTCCAGGACTTACTAAAGATCACTACATCGTCCCCGTAGACTGCACAGTCTGTTAACCCAGCCACAGCTTTGTTCAGGAGTCTTTGGAATGTGGTGGGTGCATTGTTCATTCCAAAAGGCATCGCCTTGAATTGATGTAGCCCATTTGGGGTTACAAACACAGAAATTTCTATCACCGTCTCTGACAAAGGTAACCACGCAGTAAGTCTAACTTTGTGATGTAATTGGCTTGTCTGGAATGAATCCGATTTTGTAACGTTGTTCACCTTCCGATAATCGACAAAAAATCATTGAGTCCAGCTTGGTCTGGGAACTGAGACGATCAGCAAACTCCACTCACTCTGGCTCTGTTCAATGCTGCCCTTGTCAAGCATGGCCTCTACCTCCATCTGGACCTGTCAGGCTTTGAAAAGATTAAGCCAATAGGGGTGTTGTTTTATCAGAACAGTATTCCCGATGTCCACTTCATGTACAAGAGGATTAGTCCTCCCCATCCGATTCCTACATTTTTTAGATTACTTACAGTGTGGAAACAGGCCCTTCGGCCCAACAAGTCCACACCGACCCGCCAAAGCGCAACCCACCCATACCCCTACATTTACCCCTTACCTAACACTACGGGCAATTTAGCATGGCCAATTCACCTGACCCGCACATCTTTGGACTGTGGGAGGAAACCGGAGCACCCGGAGGAAACCCACGCAGACACGGGAAGAACGTGCAAACTCCACACAGTCAGTCGCCTGAGTCGGGAATTGAACCCGGGTCTCTGGTGCTGTGAGGCAGCAGTGCTAACCACTGTGCCACCGTGCCGCATATGTCATCAAACTGCAGGAACAAACCTTTCAACTGCGTTCTGTGTTCCTGAGACCGACAGCTCACTAACCTGTCCAATTCCTTGAGGACTTGTTCATTTTTTAACACATTTTGAGGCACATCAAAATTCATAATACCCAGATTTGATTTCTCACTGTGCAGGGGCAGTAACTAACACCCGTTTCTCCCGTTCTTTCTCTCGAGCATAATGAGGTTTCAACATGTTCACATGACATCCCCAGTACAGTCTTTATTTTATCTGGCATCTTTACTAAATAGATCAACTGACTCATCGTTTTCTCAATCTGATAGGTCCCCTAAATCTGGCTTTGAAGGGATCGCCAATTGCTTGTAACAATACTAACACATCATCCCCTCGAGAAAATATCTGAGTCTCAGAGTTTTTAATCTCCACCTATTTCATTCTATGCTGTGCCCTCTTTACGTGCTGCTTAGCTAAATCATCAACTCAATTTAGTCTCTTCATCAGCTCTGATACATAATCTAAGTGTGAGATCTATGACTTCGGTCCTGTCAATTTCTCTTTGATTAATTTCAAACAGCCTCTCACTTCATGTGGAATATTAACTCGAAGGGAGTAAAATGAATAGATTTATTTCGGGCAAACAATATGAATGGGATACCTTTACCCCAGTCATTCGGGTAATCCTGACAGTATCTTGTCAACATGGTCTTCGAGGTCTGATACCACCTTTCTAAAGCTCCCTGGGATCCAGGATGATATTCACTGGGATTAAAGTGCTGTATACCGAACCTCCTTAAACAGCCTCGCAGTAAAATGTGACCCTTGATCTAACTGAATCTCTCTGGATAGCCCATACCGTGTGAACAAAGCTACTAACTCTTCTCCCACCTTATTTGCCTTGATACTCCATAATGGAATTGCCTCCGGAAATCTGGTAGACACATCCTTTATGGTTAACGTATACTGGTGCCCACTTTTAGTTTTCCGGAGGGGACCTACACAATCAATTACAACCCACACGAAAGGGAATTGGCAACAGAGGGGCTGGTTTTGTTCCTGCCTGGGGCTTCCCTACCATTTGGCATGTATGACACGTACAGCAAACGTTAACCACATCCTTGTGCATTCCAGGCCAATAAAAATGTTTTTGTACCTTAGCCTGAATCTTTCATACCCCTCGGTGACCTCCTACAGGTAGTTCATGTGCTCACCGTAACACTTCCTGTCTGTATTCTACCGGCAACACAAACGGGTGCACTTTGGCCCATTTCTCCTCTGCACTAACCTGCCGTGGTCTCCATTTCCCTCTGAGGATTCTGTTTTGTCAGATAATAACCCTCAGGAATACACTCTGAATGCTTTTTGGAGAATACATCCACACATATATCTTTTATTGCCTTGTCTTGCTGTTGCAAGTCCCGTAGCCTTTCCAGACTAAACGCTTCTGTCTGACCCTCTGCCTGGTCAGGTTTTTCTGCACCATCACATCAAACAGGGTATCCACCAACTGAACCTCAACTCCTTCATCTTTCTCTTCAGTTTTTGCTTCTTGCTGTGACATATGTTAGTGGGATCTTGTTACTACACAATCTGGGAAACTATCAGGCTGCCTACTTGCGGAATGTTTGTGAGAACACCTCTGGGACACCCGCATCAACCAACCCAGCCACCCCGTGGCTGAACACTTTAACCCCTCCTCCCACTCCACCAAGGACATGCAGGTCCTTGGACTCCTCCATCGCCAGACCATGGCAACACGACGCCTGGAGGAAGAGCGCCTCATCTTTCGCCTAGGAACCCTCCAACCACAAGGGATGAACTCAGATTTCTACAGCTTCCTCATTTCCCCTCCCCCCACCTTGTCTCAGTCAAATCCCTTGGACTCAGCACCACCTTCTTGATCTGCAATCTTCTACCCGACCTCTCTGCCCCCAGCCCCTCTCCGGCCTATCACCCTCGCCTTAACCTCCTTCCACCTATCGCATTCCCAATGCCACTCCACCAAGTCCCTCTTCCCTACCTTTTATCTTAGCCTGCTTGGTACACCCTCCTTATTCCTGAAGAAGGGCTTATGCCTGAAACATCAATTCTCCTGCTCCTTTGATGCTGCCTGACCTGCTGCGCTTTTCCAGCAACACATTTTTCAGCTCTGATCTCCAGCATCTGCAGTCCTCACTTTCTCCTTATTTCACTGTGGGTAAAGTGTTCAAAAAGTTTACAAGAGATAGGATTTATAGTCATTTGGAAAGGAATAAATTGATTAGGCATAATCAATCCGGTTTTGTGAAAGGCAAGTCATTGCTACTTCTCCTTTATTGAGTTAATGAGTTATCGAGAAACAGCACGGAAACAGACCCTTCGGTCCAACTCATCCGTGCTGACCAGATATCCCAATTTAGTCTAGTCCCACCTGCCAGCACCTAGCTCATATACCCAATCAGATGCCTTTTCAATGTTGCAATTGTACCAGTCCCTACCACTTCTTCGGCAGTTCATTCCATACACATGCCACCCTCTGAGTGAAAAAGTTGCCTCTTATGTCTCTTTTATATCTTTCCCCTCTCAGCCTAAATCTATGCCCTCAAGTTCTGGACTCCCCCACTCTCGAGAAAATACCTTGTCTACTTAACTGATCCATGCCCCTCATGATTTTATAAACCTCTATAAGATCACCCCTCAGCATTCAACACTCCAGGGAAAACAGCCCTAGCCTATTCAACCTCTCCCTATACCTCAAAACCTCCAACCCTGGCAACATCCTTGTAAATCTTTTCTGAACCCTTTCGAGTTTCACAACATCTTTCCGATAGGAAGGAAACTAGAATTGCACACAATATTCCTAAAGTGGCCTAACCTGTACATCTGCAACATAGCCTCCCAACTCCTGTACTCTATACTCTTGACCAATAAAGGGAAGCATAACAAACACCACCTTCACTATTCTATCTAACTGTGACTCCACTTTCAAGGAGCTATGACCTGCACTCCAAGGTCTTTTTGTTCAGTAACACTCCCTAGGACCTTACTGTTAAGTGTATAAGTCCTGCTAAGATTTCTGGCTGTAACAGTTGCTCCATGTTTGAGATGTTTTAGGTGTTTGAGGTGATTTCCTCGATTGCAGGAGTAGCAATTCCTGTTTTATTTGCTGTTGTACTGTTATGCAACTTTGGAGAGTTATAGATTAGATTCCCTACAGTGTGGAAATAGGACCTTCGGCCCAATAAGTCCACACCGACCCTCTGAAGAGTAACCCATCCAGACCCATTTCCCTCTGGTTAATGCACCTAACACTATGGGCAATTTAGCATGGCCAGTTCACCTGACTTGCACATCTTTGGACTGTGGGAAGAAACCAGAGCACCCAGAGGAAACCTACACAGACACGGGGAGAATGTGCAAATTCCACACAGACAGTCGCCCCAGGCTGGAATCGAACCTAGGACCCTGGTGCTGTGAGGCAGCTGTGCTAACCACTGAGCCACCATGCTGCCCAAACTGAGAAGGTGACCAAACTGATGGAGGAGGGTAAAGGGGTTGATGCGATGTACATGGATTTCAGTTAGGCGTTTGATAAGGTTCCCCAGGGTAGGCTATTTCACTAAATATGGAAGCATGGGATTGAGGGTGATTTAACGAGTTGGATCAGAAATTGGCGAGCTGAAAGAAGACAGAGGGTGGTGGTTGATGGTAAATTTTCATCCTCGAGTTCAGTTACGAATGGTGTATTGCAAGGATCTGTGTTGAGTCCATTGCTGTTTGTCATTTTATAAACGACCTGGAAGAGGGCACAGAAGGGTGCGTTAGTAAATTTATGGCTACCACTAACGTCGATGGAGTTGTGGTCAGTGCCGAACAATGTTGCAGGTAACAGAGGGACATGGATAAGTTGTAAAGCTGGCTGAGAGGTGGCAAATGGAGTTTAGTGTGGGAATGTGTGAGGTGATTCACTTTGGAAGGAATAACAGGAATAAAGAGTACTGGCCTAATGATAAGATTCTTGGTAGTGTCAATGAGCAGAGAGATCTCGGTGTCCATACACAAAGACCCCTGAAAGTTGCCACCCAGGTTGATAAGGTTGTAAAGAAGGCATATGCTGTGTAAGGTTTTATTGGTCGAGGGATTGGGTTTTGGAACTACGAGGTCATGTTGCAGCTGTACAAAACTCTGGTGCGACTGTACTTGGAATGCTGTACAGTTCTGGTCGTCGCATTATAGGAAGGATGTGAGACCTTTGGAAAGGTTTCAGAGAAAATTTACTAGGATTGCTGCAATGGAGGGAAGGTCTTATGAAGAAAGGCTGAGGGACTTGAGGTTGTTTTCATGAGAGACAAGAAGGTTGAGAGGTGACCTAATTGAGACATATAAGATAATCTGAGAGTTAGGTAAGGTAGACAGTGAGGGCCCTTTTCCTCAGATGGCAATGGCTCATACGAGGGGACATAGCTCTAAATTGAGGGTGACAGGTATAGGACAGATGTCCGAGGTAGTTTCTTTACTCAGAGAGTTGTAGGGCCATGGAAAACCCTGCCTGCAACAGTAGTATACTCACCAACATCGAGGGCTGAAGGAGCTGTCCTGTGCTGTAATGTTCTGTGTTCTATGTTTAGTGTGAGGAATTGAATGGAAACAAAGTATGTTATTGTTGTAAATAAATGTGCAAAAGACACAGAGTTCTGACACTATTCTATTTCCTCTTTTAAACTTCTCATGTTTTTGTGAATTTGCCCAGATGTGTGGCTCAGAGTATTCAGTGAGGAAGAGTGGACAGGAGCCTGTCGTTGCATTTCCCTCTCTGGCCCGCAGTGAGAGATTACATTCCTGCCTCAGGTAACTGTCTGTGTGGGGTTTGCACATTCTCCCCGTGTCTGCGTGGGTTTCATCAGGGTGCTTCAGTTTCCTCCCACAATCCAAAGATGTGCGGGTCAGGTGAATTGGTAATGCTAAATTGCCCAAAGTGTTAGGCGCATTAGTCAGCGGTAAATATAGGAGAATGGGTCTGGGTGGGTTACTCTTCAGAGGGTCAGTGTGGACTTGCTGGGCCAAATGGCCTGCTTCCATACTCTGAGGAATCTAATCTCATCTCATCTAATAATCACCTTACTCCATATCATTTATTTTTCTACCCACTTCACTCACTGAGAACAGATTACTTGACATGATTGTCACTTTTGTGCATATCTAATTCATCTTTTGGGTTTTACTTTTGTTCTTCCACTTCCTACTAATTGTTGCTGATTACTAAAAGCACTTTACACTGGCTTTACATCTCCAGTCTCTGTCATTTTGCTCCTCAGATGGAGTCATTCCTTGACCATTGGGAAAGGAGAGTTATCATGTTGCTGCTCCTCCTTCTCCTTTCGGTCCATTCCTCACATGGACTCCTCCTTCCGTTATCTGCTGCACCTAATGTTGGCTCTCAGTTACTTGGATTGATTCACCAATTCAATTATTGTTCTAACTGGATATGTCATGGTATACTTTAACTGGTCTCTGAAATGTTTCTGTGTCACCACATAAATAAGGGCATTTGTGCAGCAACTTAAGTTCCTCAGCATATATCCAATCTGAACAAAGAGACCAAAAGAAACAGAATCCAAGGAATAACCAGCATTAAAGAAATATAAAATATGCAACAACCAGAGAAGTATGAATCTGGCAGATATGGCAAAGAGTAAAATCACAGAATTCTTCCTGCTCTCTACCTCTGGATCATTCTCTGTTTTTCTCTGACCTCTCAGTTCCTTCCGCACCTTAATGGCCTCGAAGATATGTCTGACAGTCAGAATGTTGATAAAGACAATAAAAGTGAATGGGAACATTGGTGTTAAAAAAGTCTCAAAATATCTAAAACCTATCCACCGAGGGTCATCATAATAACTAGACCTGGTATAACAGTACCATGGAACATCTTTGATCATTTTTCCAGGTTTATACACAAAGGAGTTGGGAATGTTCTTTAAACAAAAGAAGATGCAGATTGTTGTGAGAACCCTCATTGCAGTTTTCCCTGTGCAGTACTTCATTTTCATCTCATGTAAACAAATGGCAACAAATCGATCAAAGGAAAAAGCAATGGTGAACCATGCAGAACAATCAATGCTCAAGCGGTTGAGGACATAGAGAACAGTACAAACAGGAGTGATTTGCAGGAAACACAGTGGATAATAATAACGTTGAAATCGGTGAAGGATGATACAAAAAACAATGAACAGTAGATCTGATGTTGTCATGGCCACCAGATAACGAGTGCTGCATGTAGAAAGACCACATTTGCCCCGAGCTAAGATTATAATCACCACTAGACATACTGTAAGAGAAAGGAAAAAATCGATTTTAAGTTATTAATCAAACATTCTTTGTGCCTGAGCCTAGACTGTAGGTAATGACACAAAGATAATTGTTGTTCCATGTTATATGAAGTTTAAAGAATCTGAACCACATCAGCAAACACTCTCTAAATGAATCATTTGCACATTTAAAGGACATAGGGAAGAACATGAGGAGCAGATTACTCACAGAAACACGGTCATGTACTCAAGGTGGTTTTGGTTCCGCAGCTGCTTACAGGTTAATCTAATTGGCTGACATTTCCCATAAGCCCACAGCATCCATACAAAGACACCTGGGATCAGGAAAACAAAAAATAGCAGATACCTAACATGGACATTGATCGCAAAATTTCTGTATTTGGTTTTGGAGTCTGTTCAGTTTGCCTCTAGAATTCTATATCAGGGCACTGAATCACCCCACAGTGTCCAGGAAAGATGGGCTCTATACTATGGATGAACAAATGATAGGGCATTGAGTCTCTCCCTCATGCACAGGACTGAACATCCTGATGATCTGAACCACGAAGGTAATTCAGCAGTGAATCCAATCACATTGTGGTGAGTATCCAACCTGGTACAATCAGAAAAACTTCAACATTTGACCTAACTCTGCCCACCTGTCCACGATGGTACAGCATTGCCTTCAGCAAATAAAACCTGAATTCATGCAACATTGGTCACTGTAACTGTCCTGAAGAAGAGTCCTGCCTGAAACCTTGACTCCCTTCCTCCTGAGATGCTGCCTGACCTGCTGTGCCTTTTCCAGCACCACGCTCTATCTGCAGCCCCCAATGTCTCCTCATTCCTAATGACCTGCTGAACCCACCCATTGCCCTGTTGTCTCTGGGCTCCCATTTGGAGCGAGCTGCCTGAGCAAGATCCACCAATACAATCCCTTTCCATCAAGGAATGGGAAACACCAGGTGTCACTGCGAGGTGGGCTGTTACAAAACCCATCTGACCAATAGCAGGCTGTGAACTACCACAGAGAGAGGGTGGTCTTCCGAAACCCTTTCTAGACCAGCCAGGGCTGGTGCTCAGCCAAACTCCATCAATGTGGCCTCAGTATAAACCCATTCTGCACAGTATAGGGAAACACACAATGCTGCACATTACTGAGGAGCCTCCGAACTGACAAACTATTCACTTTAAACTCAGTCAGTGAGGACACTATTGTCTGACAGTGGGATTGGCCTTCCTAAACGGAAATATATTATTATCAATTATTGATAGAACATAGAACATTACAGCGCAGGACAGGCCCTTCGGCCCTCGATGTTGCGCCGCCCTGTCATACTAATCTGAAACCCATCCCACCTACACTATTCCATGTACGTCCATATGCCTGTCCAATAACAACTTAAATGCACTTAAACTTACTACCATTGCAGGCAAAGCACTCCATACCCTTACTACTCTCTGAGTAAAGAAACTACCTCTGACATCTGTCTTATACCTATCTCCCCTCACTTTAAAGTTGTGTCCCCTCATGTTTGCTGTTCCCATACTTGGAAAAAGGCTCTCCCTGCCCACCCTACCTAACCCTCTGATTATCTTGTACGTCTCTATTAAGTCACCTTTCAACCTTCTTCTCTCTAACGAGAATAGCCTCAAGGCCCTCAGCAAGTCCTTGTAAGATATTCCTTTCATACCAGCAACATCCTAGGAAATCTCCTCTGCACCCTTTCCGAAGCTTCACTTCCTTACAATGTGGTGACCAGAACTGTACACAATATTCCAAGTGTGGCCATACCAGAGCTTTGTACAGCTGCAGCATAACCTCCTGGTACCAGAACTCAATCCCTCTATTAATAAAGGCCAAAGCACTGTATGCTTTCAGAACAACCCTTGCAATCTGGGTGGCAACTTTCAGGGATAAGTGTACATGGACACTGAAATCTCTCTGTTCATCTGCACTCCCAAGAAGCTTACCATTAGCCCAGTACTTTGCATTCCGATTACTCCATCCAAAGTGTATCAGCTCACATTAAACTCCATTTGCCACCTCTCAGCCCAGCTCTGCATCCTATCTATGTCTCTCTGCAACCTACTACATCCTTCGTCACTATCCACAACTCCACCCACCTTAGTGTTGTCCACAAATTTACTAACCCACCCTTCTAAGCCCTCATCCAGGTCATTTATGAAAATGATGAACAGCAGTGGACTCAACACCGACCCTTGCGGTGCACCGCTCGCAACTGGACACCAAGGTGAACATGTTCCATCAACTACAACCCTCTGTTTTCTTTCAGCAAGCCAATTACTGATCCAAACTGCCATGTCTCCCACAATCCCATTCCTCCACATTTTGTATACTAGCCTACTGTGGGGATCCTTATCGAACGGCTTGCTGAAATTCATATACACCACATCAACTGGTTTACTCTCATCTACCTGTTTGGTCACTTTGTCAAAAAGTCAATAAGATTTGTTAGGCATGACCTATCCTTCACAAAACCGTGCTGACTATCCCTGATCAGATTATTCTTTTCTAGATGGTTATAAACCTTTCTCTTATAACCTTTTCCAACACGTTACCAACAACTGAAGTGAGACTCACTGGTCTATAATTCCCAGGGTTGTCTCTACTACCCTTTTTGAACAAGGGAACCACATTTGCTATCCTCCAGTCCTCAGGCACTATTCCTGTAGACAATGATGATTTGAAGATCAATGTCAAAGGCTCGGCAATCTCTTCCCTTACTTCCCAGAGGATCCTAGGATAGATCCCATCTGGCCCAGGGGACTTGTCTATTTTCATACTCTGCAGTATTTCTAATACCTCTTCCTTGTGAACCTCAATCTCTTCTAGTCTAGATGCAACTATCTCTGTACCTTCCTCGCCAACATTTTCATTTTCTGTAGTGAACACTGTCGAAAAATATTTATTTAGTGCTTCCCCTATCTCCTCTGACTCCACACACAACTTCCCACTATTATCCTTGATTGGCCCTAATTGAACTCTCGTCATTCTTTTATTCCTGATGTACCTATGGAAAGCCTTAGGGTTAACCCTGATCCTATCCGCCAACACCTTCTCATGTCCCCTCCTGGCTCTTCTGAGCTCTCTTTTTAGGTCTTTCCTGACTTGCTTGTAACCCTCAAGCGCCCTAACTGAGTTTTCACATTTTGTCCTAACATAAGCCTTCTTCTTCTTGACCAGGGATTCCACTTCCTTAGTAAACCACAACTCACGCATTCTATATCTTCCTCCCTGCCTGACAGGTACATACTTATCTAGGACACACAGGAGCTTTTCCTTGAATAAGTTCCACATTTTTAATGTGCTCATCCCCTTCAGTTTCCTTCCCCATTCTACGCTTCCTAACTCTTTCCTAATTGCACCGTAATTTCTTTTCCCCCAGCTGTAACTCTTGCTCGGTGGAGTACACCTATCCCTTTCCATCACTAAAGTAAACCTGACAGAATTGTGATCATTGTCTCCAAAGTACTCACCTACTTCCAAATCTAACACCTGGCCAGGCTTGTTACCCATTACTAAATCTAAAGTGGCTCGCCCCTTGTAGGCCTGTCTACATACTGTGTCAGGAAGCCCTCCTGCATACACACTGGACAAAAACTGACCCATCTATAGTACTCGTACTGTAGTGATCCCAGTTAATATTTGGATAGTTGAAGTCCCCCATGACAACTACCCTGCCTCTCTCACTCCTATCGAGAATCATTTTTGCTATCCTTTCCTCTATATCTCTAGGATTATTCGGAGGCCTATAGAAAACTCCCAGCTTGGTGACTTCTCCTTTCCTGTATCTAATCTTTACCCCTACTACCTCAGTTAACGAGTCCCCAAACATCTTTTCTACAACTGTAATATTGTCCCTGATCAACAATACCACACCTCCCCCTCTTTTATCATCTTCTCTGTTCTTACTGAAACATCTGAATCCCTGAACATGCAACAGCCATTCTTGTCCCTGCTCTATCCATGTCTCCATAATGGCCACAACATCAAAGTCCCAGGTACCAACCCAAGCTGCCAGTTCATCCACTTTATTTCAGATGCTCCTCGCATTGAAGTACACACACTTCACTTGCCAGGTTCTCACTTGCCAATGTCAGATACTTGATTTGGGAACTCCCTACTCTCATCCTCTTCTGCACCTGTCCTACAATTTTGGGTCCCATCCACCTGTTGTATTAGTTTAAATCCACCTTAATAGCTTTAGCGAATTTCCCCCCCAGGATATTGGTACTCCTCTGGTTTAGATGAAGACCATCCTGCTTGTAGAGGTCCCACCTACCCCAGAAAGAGCTCCAATTATCCAAAAACCCTAAACCCTCCTGCACCATCCCTGCAGCCACGTGTTCAACTCCTTTCTCTCCCTATTCCTCACCTCACTGGCACGTGGCACAGGCAGCAAACCAGAGAAAACAACTCTGTTTGTCCTAGCCCTAAGCTTCTATCCTAGCTCCCTGGATTTCTGCCTTCAGTCCCCATCTCTCTTCCGACCTATGTTGTTGGTGCCAATGTGGATCACGACTTGGTGCTGCTCTCCCTCCCCCCAAAGGATCCCAAAAACACGATCAGAGACATCATGGACCCTGGCACCCAGGAGGCAACACACCAACCTTGGGTCTTTCTTGTCCCCACAGAACCTCCTATCTGTCCCCTTAACTATCGAGTCCCCAATGACTACTGCTCTGCTCCTCTTCCCCCCTCCCTTCTGAGCAGCAGGTGCCCAACAGCTTTCCCCTGTTAAGTCATACCCACCGCCCCCCCCCTCAACAGTATCCAAAACGGTATACTCATTGTTGAGGGGAATGGCTACAGGAATAAGGATGATTCAATGCAGAGTTTTGTATGAGCTAAGTTGTTACAAGACTTACCAGGAACACCAATGACAGCGAGGATGGTGTCAAACACCTGATTCACCCTTTCCCTAAGAAGATGCATTTCGTTGTTTGTGACACAACCTTTCCTTTCCTGCTGCTGGCAATCTGTTGGAATTGGAGAATTCTCTCGGAGATGGAGCTGACACAGTTCCAGAGACTTTGTTTTATATTGTGTGGTATCTCCACTGGGAAACCATGATTACATCTTCAAACTTTTTAATATCATTTTTAACAAACAAGTTACGACAACAGGTTTATTTTAATGATGTGATTGCATTGAGATTTGCGTCTGGATTTGAATACCCCAAAGATTGGATTAATCTGATCCTGTTAGGTCTCAAATGTTCATTCCAATTTGTCTTATTTCACTCACTATCAGTCCCATCAAGATCTGAGTATCTTTTGATATTCTTTTCAGTGATGACCTTCATTCTGCTGAGGTTATTCAGTCATTTAATACCTCATGTTGTTGAGCTCCTTGAGAGCTGTTCTACTGCACACTGTTATCCCACAGCTTTCCTTGTTAATCCAGTTACACACTGATTTGGGAAATTCTATCTGTGGAGCACTCTAACACAGAACCTGAAGCTGATACCGACCACACCAACAGCTGGAACTTCCACTCGGTCACATTTTCTCAAAACAAAGACAAAACAAAAATCAGAACCTTACATTCAAATTGATGTCATTGTACAGGGTAAATGTCCCCTTTGCTCCAAAATTACACTGAAAGCAACACAAGTCTCAGTCCCCAGCACTTAGTCCATAGTGAATGTTATGACCTTTCAGTGTTTGTCCAAGTACTTTGTGAAGGTTTTGAGGATTTCTCCCACAATTCCCCTCCTGGACAATGCAGCACAGGCCCCGACCATCCTCTGGGTGGCATGTCCCCTCCAAACCATTTGCCATTCAGCTTAAAATTACACCACCTTGTTTATTGCCCTCTGACTAAGTGGGAAAACAGCTTACCATTCACCCTATCCACATCCCCCTTGGTCTTATATACCCCGATCTCTGCTATAAAGAAAGCACCCCGAGCTTATCCAGCCTCTCCCTTCACAGCGAAACTGCTGCAGCCCAAGCCATGTTCTGGTGAATGTCCTTTCCCCTCCCTCCAGTGAAATCACATCCATCCCTTGGTGCAGTGACCAGAACTGCACACAATACCCCAACTGTGGCCAATCCAAATGCCTGTAGAGCTCCAACAGGACCCTCCCTGCTCTGATAATCTCTGCCTCAATATGTAAAGGCATGTTTCCTATCTGAGTCCCAGTGCAGAGGTCAGTGAGGGGAATCGAGTCCCAGTGCAGAGGCCAGTGAGGGGAATTGAGTCCCAGTGTGTGAATGTGTGTGTGTGTGTGTGTGTGGCCACACACACAGACAGACACACAAATACACACACAGACAGATAGACACACACACATTCACAAACACACACACACACTTACACACCCACACACAGACATGCACACACACAGACACAGACAGATACACACACACTCACAAACATACTGACAAACACAGACACACATACACACAGATATCCACACATACACACACTCACTCACAGACTCACACAGACAGAGACAGAGACACACACAGATACACCACAAAGACTCACACACACAGATGGAGATACACACTCACAGGCACTCAAACAAACACACGCACATACACAGTCTCACACATACACACACACACACCCACACGCACACACAGACACAGACACAAACACATACACATAAATACACACACACACAAATACGCCGATTCTCTGACTTCTCATTTCCCTTCCTTAACATTTCTGTTTATATTTCATGGGATAGACGAGCCACCAATGTCCACCATAAACACCTTGTCTATACATCCTCACATCCTGTATCTTGCAAAGGCTGTATCCATTATCCAACTTCCTCTATCTCCATCACATATGTTCCGATGATGCCAACTTTGCCATCATCCCCCTTAACAAAGACTTCTCCAGCTCGGTTGTTGACAAGGCCCTCAGCGGGTCCAACCTATCTCCTGTACTTCAGTCCGCACCCCTTCTCTTCCCTCTCCAACAGAGATAGGGTTCCCATTGTCCTTACCTACCATCCCACCAACAACCATATCCAGAGGATCATTAGCCATCATCTCCAGCGAGATGCCACCACCATACATGCTCCAGGTAAGTTGAAGTCATCAGTTGAAAAAAAATCAGGAAGAAGGGAAAAAGGAGAAAAAAAAGAAGAAAGAAATGGAAAAAAAGAACAGGTGGAGCAGAGGAGTTCTGGCTGGAGCATCTTACTCTGCCGCCATTTTGGATCTGCACAACAAGCTGACATGTTCCCAACTACCATCAGGTCTGAGGAAGGGCCAGTCAATCCCAAACATTAACTCTGATTTCTCTCCACAGATGCTGCAGACCTGCTGAGCTTTTCCAGCAATTTCTGTTTTTATTGCTGATTTACAGCATCTGCAGTTCGTTCAGGTTTTATTTTATGATCAGACCTTGCCTCTCAGAATGGAGATTAAGTCTTTGTGTCAGAATTTTCTCTCATAGTTGCCCTGACACTGATGAACACTCACTGCTCTGTTATTCCTGGTCAATCCCTACCACTGTTCTTGAAAGGTGGAAACACACCAACTGCCCTCCAAACCCCTGGCGCCTTCCCTGTGGCCGGAAAGAAATTAAAGATTTGGGTCAGAGTCCCTGTAGATTCCTCCCTTGTCTCCTTGGATACAACTCCTCCAGACCTTGGGGTCTGTCTACATTTAAGCTCCCCCAAACTGAGGATATCTGCTCACATCATATATAAATCTGCTGAAGAGAAGCTGAGAGTGATGTTTATTTTGGAGTTTTCCTTCCCAATGCTATTCCCATCCTAGGTTGGGGAAAATTGTGTTCAAACAGTCATAGAGTCATTGAGATATACAGCATGGAAACAGACCCTTCGGTCCAACTCGTCCATGCCAACCAGAGATCTCAACCCAATCTCGCCTCACCTGCCAGCATCCGGCCCATCTCCCTCCAAATCCTTCATAACCATATACCCATCCTGATGCCTTTTAAATGTTGCAATTGTACCAGCCTCTACCACTTCCTCTGGCAGCTCATTCCATACAGGTACTCTGTGTGAAAATGTTGCCCCTTAGGTCTCTTTTATATCTTTCCCCTCTCATCCTAATCCCATGCCCTCTTTGTTCTGGACTCCCCGACCCCAGGGAAGAGACTGTGTCTATTTATCCTACCCATACCCCTCGTGATTTTATAAACCTCTATAAGGTCACCCCTCAGCCTCCGACACTCCAGGGAAAACAGCCCCACCCTGGTTAGCTCAAATCCTCCAACCCTGGCAACATTCTTATAATTTTTTTCTGAACACTTTCAAGTTTCACAACATCTTTCCTATAGGAAGGAGACTAGAATTGCACGCAATATTCCAACAGAGGCATAACCAATGTCCTGTACAGCCGCAATATGACCTCCCCAATCCTGTTCTCAATACTCTGATCAATAAAGGAAAGCATACCAAATGCCATCTTCACTATCCTATCTACCTGCGACTCTGCTTTCAAAGAGCTATGAACCTGCACTCCAAGGTCTCTTTGTTCAGCAACGCTCCCTTGGACCTTACCATTAAATGTATAAGTCCTGCTATGATTTGCTTTCCCAAAATGCAGCATCTTGCATTTATCTCAATTAAACTCCATCTGCCACTTCTCAGCCCATTGGCCCATCTGGTCAAGATCCCATTTTAATCTGAGGTTAACCTCTTCATGGTCCGCTACACCTCCAATGTTGGTGTCATGTGCAAACGTCCTAACTATACCTCACATCCAAATCAGTTATATAAATGATGAAAAGTAGTGGACCTAGCTGAGGCACTCACTGGTCACAGGCCTCTGCAAAATAACCCTCCACCATCACCCTCTGCCTTGGTCTTGAATTCCAATTCTTCAAATAAACACATTAGAAAATTGTTTCAGGCTAAGTGAAAGATAGTGTTGTTAAAAAAATAACATAATGCAGAAGAATGTCAGATATTTTACACACATTATGGTCTCCATCCTACAGAAAGGATATTGTGAAACTTGAAGGGATTCAGAAAGGATTTACAAGAATGTTACCAGAGTTGGAGGTTTTGAGCTGCAGGGAGAGACTGAATAGGCTGGGCTGTTTTCCCTGGAGTGTTGGAGGCTGAGGGGTGACCTTACAGTGGTTTATAAAAACATGAAGGGCATGGATAGGGTAAATAGACAAGGTCTTTTCCCTGGGTTGGGGGAATCAAGAGCTAGGGGGCATAGATTTAGGATAAGAGGGAAAAGATTTAAAAGGGACTTAAGGAGCAACGTTTTCAAGCAAAGGTTGTTGTGGGTATGGAATGAGCTGCCAGAGGAAGTGGTGAAGGCTGGTACCATTACAACATTTAAAAGCCATCTGGATGGGTGTATGAATGTCTAGATTACAGAGGAGGAAGTGCTGGATGTCTTGAAACAGTTAAAGGTGGATAAATCCCCAGGACTTGATCAGGTGTACATGAGAACTCTGTGGGAAGCTAGAGAAGTGATTGCTGAGCCTCTTTCTGAGATATTTGTATCATCGATGGTCACTGGTGAGGTACTGAAAGACTGGAGGTTGGCAAACGTGGTGCCACTATTTAAGAAGGGTGGTAAAGACAAGCCAGGGAACTATAGACCAGTGAGCCTGACCTTAGTGGTGGGCAAGTTGTTGGAGGGAATCCTGAGGGACAGGATGTACATGTATTTGGAAAGACAAGGACTGATTAGGGATAGTCAACATGGCTTTGTGCATGGGAAATCATGTCTCACAAACTTGATTGAGTTTTTTGAAGAAGTAACAAAGAAGATTGATAAGGGCAGAGCAGTAGATGTAATCAATATGGACTTCAGTAAGGCGTTCGACAAGGTTCCCCATGGGAGACCAATTAGCAAGGTTAGATCTCATGGAATACAGGGAGAACTAGCCATTTGGATACAAAACTGGCTCAAAGGTAGAAGACAGAGGATTGTGGTGGAGGGTTGTTTTTCAGACTGGAGGCCTGTGACCACTGGAGTGCCACAAGGATCGGTGCTGAGCCCTCTACTTTTTGTCATTTACATAAATGATTTGGATGCGAGCATAAGGGGTACAGTTAGTAAATTAGCAGATGACACCAAAATTGATGGTGTAATGGACAGTGAAGAGGGTTTCCTCAGATTACAACAGGATCTGGACCAGATGGGCCAATGGGCTGTGAAGTGGCAGATGGAGTTTAATTCAGATAACTGCGAGGTGCTGCATTTTGGGAAAGCAAATCTTAGCAGGACTTATACACTTAATGGTAAGTCCTAGGGAGTGTTACTAAACAAAGAGACCTTGAAGTGCAGATTTATAGTTCCTTAAAAGTGGTGTCGCAGGTAGATAGGATAGTGAAGAAGGCATTTGGCATGCTTTCCTTTATTGGTCAGAGTACTGAGTACAGGAGTTGGGATGTCATGTTGTGGCTGTACAGGACATTGGTTAGGCTATTGTTGGAATATTGCATGTAATTCTGGTCTCCTTCCTATTGGAAAGATGTTGTGAAGCTTGAAAGGTGTCAGAAAAAATTTACAACGATGTTGCCAGGGTTGGAGGATCTGAGCTAGAGGGAGAGACTGAATAGGCTGGGGCTGTTTTCCCTGGAGTGTCGGAAGCTGAGGCGTGACCTTATAGAGGTTTATAAAATTATGAGGGGCATGGATAGGATAAATTGACAAACTCTTTTCCCTGGGGTTGGGGAGTCCAGAACTAGAGGGCATAGGTTTAGGGTCAGAGGGGAAAGATATAAAAGAGACCTAAGGGGTAACTTTTTCACACAGAGGGTGGTACGGGTATGGAATGAGCTGCCAGAGGAAGTGGTGGTGGATGGTAGAATTGCAACATTTAAGACGCATTTGGATGGGTATATGAATAGGAAGGGTTTGGAGGGATATGGGCCGGGTGCTGTCAGGTGGGACGAGATTGGGTTGGGATATCTGTGCCAGCATGGAGAGGTTGGACCGAAGGGTCTGTTTCCATGCTGTACATCTCTATGACTCTATAAATAGGAAGGGCTTAGAGGGATATGGGACAAGTGCTGGCAAATGGGACTAGATTAGTTTGTGATATTTGGTCAGCCTGGATGAGTTGGACACACACACACACACACGTAAATACATAACACCTTGCATGGGAAAACCATTCACTCTGTTCATCTACAGTTCCTTCAAACTTCGAACTGAGTGAATGTGCGAAGCTATCTCAATCAGAATCAGATTGGGGGATCTCTCACTTGTTCAGGTAGGATTCAGATTAATGTAGTTGGCAGCCCTCACTAAGTCTGGCTATATTTCTGTTTTCTAGGAACCAAATAATGATAAATTAATATGACACTCAATGATAAATAATAAAACTTAAGCCTTTATTTTGTAATTCGGTTAGAAATGTCAAGTTGGATTCTAAATGAGCCAGGAAGCCAGCCATCGAATTAACTCATATTCAGATACTTCCCAACTATTATCGTGGACCTGGGTCAAATCCTATCAATGACAGATGGCAGAACTTCAACTGAAACACGTGGAATTATGATTCTAATCTGACGATGAAAGCCTTGTCAATTGTTGTTAAAACCCATCTGGTTCTCTAACGCCCTTTAGGGATTAGGCCTGTCCTTGTCTTCTCTGGGCTACATGTGACTCCAGACCCACAGCAATTAGTGTGGTTTATGGAGGTCAGCCATCTAAGCTCCAGGCCCTCACAGCAGGAGGTCCTCAAGATTGTGTCCTAGCCCTAACTATCTTTAGGGACTGTATAACTGACCTTCCCTCAGGCAGAATGTCATGAGTCCGAGGATTCGTTAATACTCGCACAATGTTCAGCAGCATTCTTCCCTCCTCAGATACTGAAGCTCTCCATGTGGCTCTGCAGCAAGATCCTGGCAACTTCCAGGCCCGGGCTGACAAATAACAATGAATATTCGGCCACACAAGTACAAAACAATTACTATCTTCAATCATCTAAATAATGCCTTTTGACATTCAATGGCTTTGCTGTTCCTGAATCCCCTAAGATCAACAACCTGGGAGTTACATTGAGCTGAAAATGAAACGGATTTACAATGTGGCTATAAGAGGAGGTCAGGGGGCAAGGTCAGTGCAGTGAGGGATGTACCTCATGGCTCCAAAAGCCTCTCCACCATCTCCAAGGCACACGTCAGGGGTGTGATGGAATATTCCCCACTTGCCTGGATGGAAATATCTCCAAGATCCCTCAGGAAATGGGATCCCAGCATGACCAAGCAGCCATAGAAAAGCACAATGTTGCAGACACCCAAAATCCGAAATGAAATCAGAAAGTGCAGGAGAAATTCAGCAAACCTGGTAACACCTGTGGAGAGAAATATCGAGTTAACCTTTGGAGTCCAATATAATTCTTCTTCAGAACAGTGCTGATCAGGAGTCATGTTGGACTAGAAACATTCATTCTCTTTCTCTCTTCACAGTTACAACAGACCTGCTGAGTTTTTCCAACATTTTCTCTTTTACGATGAAGTTACCAGTTTGATTGGCACCACATCTACAAACATTCAGTCCATCCACAACCAGCGTTCAGTAGCAGCATTGAGTGTCATTGACAATAAGCAACAATGCTCCGTAGACATCATCTTCAACATCTATGGCCACTACCTTCCTAAAGACAAAGGCAGTAGATGCATGAGAACACCATGACCTGCATGTTCCCTTCCAAACCACTCACAATCCTGACTTGGATTATATTCCTTCAGTAAAGTTGCTTTAGTCCCAGTGAACCATAGGGCTGCTCTCTCAGAGACACAGTTGGTCGTGAGTTTAACCAGTGGAGGGGCGGGATTGAGAAGGTGGGAATTTCATGGTGATCTCAGCCAGTGTAGGGATTGAACTTGTGCTGTTAACATAAAACCTAGAACAGTACAGCACAGGGCAGGCCTTCAGCCCTTGATGTAGTGCCGACTTTTTTTCCACCCTAAGTTCAAACTAAGTGACATACTTTCATTGTTCTATCTTCTATGTGTCTCTACAAGAGTCGGTTAAATGTCCCTAATGTCTCTGACTCTATTCCCACCGCTGGCAGTGCATTCCACACACCCACCACACTCTGTGTAAAGAATCGACCTCTAACATCTCCCCTAATCCTTCCTCTATTACCTTAAAATGATTCACCCTTGTGATAGCCATTTCCACCTTGGGAAAAAGTCTCTGGCTAGCCACTCTTTCATTGCCTCTCATCATCTTGCACAACTCTATCATCCTTCTTTGCTCAAATAAGAAAAGCCCTAGCTCCCTCAACATTTCTTCATAAGACATGCCCTCCAGTTCAGGCATGCATCCTGATAAATCTTCACTGCACCCTTTCCAGAAACTTCCATATCCTTCTCATCATGAGTCGACCAGAACTGAACACAATATTCCAAGTATGTTCTAACCAGGGATGTGTAGAGCTGCAGCACAACCTCATGGCTCTTAAACTCAATCCCCCTGCTAATGAAAGCAAACACACCATCCAGCTTCTTAACAACCCAACAACGTGGGTGACAACTTTGAGGGATCTATGGACACAGAACCCAAGCTCCTTCTGTTCCTGCCAAGAATCCTGCCTTTAACCCTGTATTCTATATTCAATATTGACTTCCAAAATGAATCATCTCACACTTTTCCAGGTTGAACTCCATCTGCCACTTATCAGCCCAGCTCTGCATCCTGGTAATGCCCCATTGCAACCTACCACAGCCCTCCATACTGTTCACCATTGCACCAACCTGCATGTCATCAGCAAACTTGCTAATCCACCCTCCCACTTCCTCATCCAGATCGTTTACAAAAATCACAAAGAGCAAAGGTCTCAGAATGGATCCCTGTGGAGCACCATTGTTCACCAAGCTCCAAGCTGAATACTTCCCATTTCCCACCAGCCTCTGTCTTCCATGGGCCAGCCAATTCTGTATCCAGATCGCCAAGGGGATTTCAGCAGCTTTGAGACACGTCTTTGAAACTTGTTCTGTGCCTGTCCATGGAATGCCTGTGTTAGTAACTCTCTGCTGACCATGCGTTCAGTAACATGAGGGTTCCCCTCGACGGTATTGATTTAGACCAGGCTTCTAACTTTGAGTTGAGAGGTATTTGATTTAATTATACTTTCCTCAAGATTGTGTTCTCAAATCATAAAACCCCTTCAGTGTGGAAGCAGGCCATTCAGTCCATCAAGTCCACACTGACCCTCTGAAGAATAGGCCACCACCCCTAAACCTGCAACCCTGCATGTCCCATAGCAAATCCACTGAGCCTGCACATCCCTGACACGATAAGCAATATAGTGTGGCCAATCCACTTAACTCACACATCTATGGACTGTGGTAGGAAATCCACACAGACACAGGGAGAATGTGCAAACCCCACCCAGACAGTCCCCAAGGGTGGACTAGAACCTGGGTTCCTGGTGCTGTGAAGCAGCAGTGCTACTACTGAGCCACCATGCCACTCCAAAGCTGCAGTGAACATTCAGGCAGACCAGAGGATTTAGTGACCCACTCCTGATAAGTCATGGTGACTGTAGTTACAGCATCTGGATCTGTAACCTGACCAACAAAGCAGAAGCTGGAGAGAGAGGAAACTCTGTAAAATAGAATGAGGAGTCACAATCAGATCAGCCAAGATTTTATTGATTGGCCCACTCCTGCAACTCATTCCTATATTTCTGTTTGGAAGAAGCCAACTACCTTTCTCTGCCAGGATAACATGCAGGTCAGGAGTGAGTCAACTTCTTCCGTTCCTGGGGAACAGGAGCCTGCGGGCTCATGAGCCTCCAGATTTCCCTGTGTACCAGTCTTGGTAAGATATAGAATATACACAGATCCCTCCAAAGTGCAAACGGCAAAAGGAAAAGGTGACTCACGATGGTTAACAAACGCAGTTAAAGGAGGATATCCCTGAGATTGCTCAGATGGTGGGGCACCGCAGTACAAGGGAGGGTCTGTGGAATGGGCCCAATCTTGAATTCTGGATGGACAGGAAGTTAGAAGTTCTTCGGGAAGCCCACCACATGCCTGAGTCACCTCGAGTGTGTATGAGGTGTCACGGCCGAGTGCCTTGTCTGGAGGTTATGGATAGCTCGGATCGTGAACTGGAGATGGACTGATGCCTTTGCAGTCAGTTGTGCCGGCGTTAACAGGCCTGCTCCTCTGCTGTCCAACCCTGCACCCCAAGTTCTTTCCTCCCTCAGCCAGCACAATCCATGTTCAAGGAGGAACCTGTTCCCGAGCAGCGGTTCCCTGATGAGAGCCGATACTGCCATAGAGGGAGAGCTCCGGTGTGAGCCAACTGTATCCCAGACTGTGATCAGGTCCAGGTAGAAGACAGGCAATTCCTGGAACAAGACCCAAGTCTGGGACCACTGCTCGGAAAGGAACTACATGTCCTAACAGAGGCCGCACACCTGTCAGAAGAAATACATGATCAGGGCCCACCATCTTGGAGGAGGCTCGATGTGAAGGTATCGCTGCAGGGTCTGAAGGTGGAAAGTTATGGGTACAAACTCACACCAGCGCCTGAACACCCTCCTCAAGCAGGAGACCCAGAACCGCAGCAGTGACCTGGTGTTACCCCCTAGGCCCAGAAAATCCCCAGTGAGATTTATCTGTATGGGGTGGGTGACAAAGCTAGGGGGAGGGGCCAATGTGACCAGCCGGTACCCAACATGGCAGCCACCAGCTGGTTTCTGGCCATCACTCATGCCCTGTAAGACAACATTCAGAGCAGTCCTGTCTTCTGTGCTGGGCGAGTGGTTACCTGGGTCACCAACATGGGCCAATTTGCCAGCCAGGATTCCTCAGCTGGCCAATGAAAGACTCCCAGGTCGAGGAGGTGAGTGGTAATTCCCCCTGAAGCACCGGAGCTCATCTGGCAGGGCGTCCATCTGTTACAGTCCGACCAAATGGTCCAAGCGCCTTGCTCCAGGTGATCCTTGCAGAGGACATTGCTGAGTGGACCTCCTTGCACTTTCCCATCCTCTGCAGCTCTGTGAACATGAGGAGTGAAACATCGGTGTACACCAAGAAAACCCAGCTCGAGCCCCAGCCCATGCAGAGCCATACCTGAAAGCAGCTTAATGTAAACTATACAGGAGTGGGACCATGCAGAGAGAGGAAAACCGGCCTATACAGGGGACAGGCCTGACCCACTGCTCTCCCAAAGCACAAGGCTACCTTCGGGGACCTGTTAACCTTTCCCGGACACTCTGCGGCAGTGTACAGAGTCAGGTCTGAGTGACCTGCACATTCCGAACATAAAAGCTCACAGTGTCCTGAGCAGATACTCTCGATCCACTCTGTTAAACATCTTTCCCTGATCAAAGGAGAAAAATACGCAACAGGCCAATCCTTTGGGAATAATCGATCACATTCCGTCCCAAGAAGATGTTATTGTGGATGATCCAGATCTTTAACAAACAGAGGTCCCCTTCTTAGATAACAGACTGGTGGTGACCCTGCCCCAAGAAAGGACCATACCTCCAGGACTCACACATTTTCACCTCCACCCCACCCCCCCAGGACATCCCAGAATGCCCTGAGGAACTTCCCGCCAGCCCCTGGGGTCCTGTTTCTGTAAAAATGCTGGAGGGCACCGGTTAGTTCCTCCAAGCTCTGAGGGGCATTGAGTTTCTTGGCACCATTACAGCTGACCTGCGGCAGGTTGTCCCACAGAACCTTGTCAGCTTCCTCGCTGGACAGATCTGGAGAGAACAGAGCAGGAATAGACCCTGACTTGGGCCCTGATGCCACTTCTATCTGAGACAAGGGATCATCAGCAGTTAGCAGCACAAGGAGCTGCTGGTGGAGCCCATGCCTTTTTTCCAGCGAGTAGAAGAAATGGGAGCCGCGGTCAAGATCCCAATGGAACTGGATTCACGAACTCATGTACGCACTCCAGGACCCAAAGGGATCCAGACCCTGGGGCACAGCCTTCTGCTCTTCATGCACCATCCCATAGGGCCAGGTCCATGTCCGGCTGACCGCAACATAACTCTGGATCAAACACCTCCTTCTCCAACTCCATGATCCTGGATTTCCAACTTTTCATTGACACCCATGTGTCCCCCTGACAGAAGACATGGATGTGAGTCTTGCTGACATCCCTCAAGGAGGGGAAGCTCCCCCTGCTTCCCTCTCCAGCCAGTCCTGAAGTAGCAAATCAAGTCCCAGAACAGCTTGTGCCCCAACAGCAGGGTGTTGAAGTGTCAATACCCCGACCTCGCCCAGGTATGGAACGGACTGAGCTCCACTCGCACCAGGTTGTCACTGGAGATCACCTCCTGACACATCGAGGCCTTCAGAACACAGAAGGTGTACGCCCTGAAAATGTACAGATGGTCAGTCCTGGACACTCCAACCCCAGGCCTCACAAAGTTGATGGCAATGGAATCCAGTGTACATTTCACCAGGCATCTACCAAGTCTCTCAACTTGCCCATCGATGCTGAGCTCTTCTGGGTATCTCCATGGCCCCTCCTCCTGAGAGGGCAATTTAAATGTTCCCTGAGAAGGATGGGCTCCCCCTCACTGATGGAAGGAAGAAGACTAGATGCTTCCTTGTCCTAAATGCTCATGCACCATCTAAGCTGCAGATACCTTCATGAAGTGAATCATTGAGCCTCTGGAATGAACCGTGAGTTGGAGCAGATGGCTGGGTCACCTTGACCCTCAAGATCTCCAGCTGGGAAAAGAGGCCAACAAGATAGCCAGCCCTCCAGAATTGGAGGCCAGTGACTCAGGAAGACCCTTCCCTGCCACTCCAGGAGCCATGTAGCTTTGTCTCCTGATGCAGTCAGGATTTATTGCAGGAGGCTCACTGTGTAGATTCATTCCCTGAGGAGCGAAGGATATGATATCTGCGCTCGGCCTTCCTGCTGCCTTTGACGTTGAGGCTAGCTATGAATGGGTTACCAGCAACAACAAAAGAATGAGAACTAACTTACTGAGTGGGGGAGGGACTCTTTTCCCCCTCCACACACAGAGGGCACTGCAAATGGAGGAACCATCTGCTCACTCACTGATCATGATTGGTCGCTTGGGTGTTGGCAGCGGTCTTCAAGGCAGACCAGTTCCTCCAGAGTAGTCCCACCTCCTTGCAGGCATGACACCGCACAGCCTTTGTTTCAGAAAGATTATAAGGAGAACTATCGAACCTGTGAGACTGACATCTGTTGTGGTTAAATTGTTGGAGGTGAGCTTAAAAACTAAGATTTTTGGATATTTATGGAGGCAGAATTTGATTCAGGATAGTTGGCATCCTTTTGTATGAGGAAAACTGTGTCTTGCAAATGTAATTAAGTTTTTTGAAGAAGTTATCTAAAAGGTGGATGAGGGCAGAGCAGTAGATGTTGTTTACATGGACTTTAGTAAAGTTTTTGACCAGGTTCCACAAAGTAGACTAATTAGTGAAGTTCGATCACATGGGATTCAGAGTGATCTTGCCACTTGGTTACAAAACTGGATTAACGTCAGGAGACAGAGTAACGGCAGAGGATTGTTCACCCATAGAGGGCAGTATGTCAGGAGTCTGCGCTCTGTTGTTGCCGTCCTTGGAAAATAGATGCTGAGTTGTTGCAACTGACAGTAGACCGGATTGAAATGGTCCAAATAAAATGTTGCTTCATCTGGAAGGTGTGCTCTGGGCTTTGGATAGTGAGGAGGGAAGAGGTGAATAGGTAAGTGTTGCAGCTTCTGTAATTGCATGGGAAGGTGCCATGGGGGAGTGGGGAAGTGTTCGGGGTGATGGAGGGTGTCTCTGAGGGAACGGACCTTATGAAAAAGAACAAAGATCAAAGAACAAAGAAAAGTTACAATCCAGGAACAGGCCCTTCAGCCCTCCAAGCCTGAGCCAATCCAAATGTACTGTCTAAACCTGTCGCTCAATTCCTAAGCATCTGTATCCCTCTGCTCCCCACCTACTCATGCATCTGTCCAGACACATCTTAAATGAATCTATCGTGCCTGCCTCTACCACCTCTGCTAGCAACGCGTTCCAAACGCCCACCACCCTCTGTGTGAAGTACTTCCCCCCTGTATCCCCTTTAAATGTTTCACCTTTCACCTTCAAAGCTTGACCTCTCATTATTGAATCCTTCACCCTGGGATAAAGCTTGTCTCTATCCACCCTGTCTGTACCCTTCACGATTTTGTAAACCTCAATCAAATCCCCCCTCAATCTCCTTCTTTCTAATGAAAACAGACCTAACCTACTCAACCTCCCTTCATAGCTCGCACCTTCCATCCCAGGCAACATCCTCATAAACCTTCTTTGCACCCTGTCCAAAGCATCCTCATCCTTTTGGTAATGTGGCGACCAGAACTGTACACAGTATTCTAAATGTGGCCAAACCAATGTCTTGTACAATTTTAACATGACTTGTCAGCTCTGATACTCAATACCCCATCCAATGAAGACAAGCATTCTGTCTGTCTTCTTGACCAGTATATCCACCTGTGCAGCAACCTTCAGGGTACAATGACCTGCACTCCCAGATCTCTCTGCCCATCAACTTTTCCCAAGGGTCTTCCATTCATTGTATAATTCACTCTAGAATTAGACTTACCTAAATACATCACCTCATTGAACGCTATCTGCCACTTTTCCACCCGACTCTCCAATCTATCTATACCTTCCTGTATTGTCTGACAGTCCCTTATGCTTTCTGCTACTCCACCAATCTTCGTGTCATCTGCAAACTTGATGATCAGACCAACAGTGCCCTCTTCCAGATCATTTATGTATATCACAAACAACAATGGCCCCAAACACTGACACCTGTGGACCACCACTGGTCACCTTTCTCCATTTCGAGAAACTCCCTTCAACTACTACTCTCTGTCTCCTGTTGCTCAACCAGTTCTTTATCCACCTAGCTAGAACACCCTGCACACCATGTGACTTCACTTTCTCTGTTAGTTTACCATAGGGAACCTTATCAAACATCTTACTAAAGTCCATGTATATGACATGAACTGCCCTTCCTTCACCTGTCAACTTGGTCACTTCCTCAAGTAACTCTATTAAGTTGGTAAGGCACGATCTCCCTTGCATAAAACCATGTTGCCTATCACTGATGAGCCCATTCTTTTCTAAATATAAATAGATCCTAACCCCTAGATCTTCTCCAGAAACTTTCCCACCACTGACGTCAGGCTCACTGGTTCGTAGTTACCTGGAATATCCTTACTACCCTTCTTGTACAGGGGGACAACATGAACAACCTTCCAGCCCTCTGGCACCTCACCTGTGTTTAAGAATGCTGACAAGGGATGAGAGGGGACAATGTGTTTGATGGTGCTGTCCTGCAGGAGGTGGTGGAAGTGGCTGGGGATGATTGTGTGAATGTGGAAGTGAGTGCAGTGGAAAGTGAGGACAAGGGAATCTCCATCATTGTTCTGGAAAGGAGGTGAAGGGGTGAGGGTATAAGCACAGGAGGTGGGTCCGTCACAGATGAAAGTCCTGTCCACCAGAGTTGGGGCGGGGGAGGATTTCTCATTTGAGGGAAAGCGAAGCCATGTCAGAGGTTTCCCACTGGAATGTGGCATCATCAAACAGAAATAACAGAGAGACAGGGAAACTGGGAGAATGGAGTTACTCTCGGCTGATCATGTGTTCGGGCCACATGGAGAAGATCTTCTTGAAAGATTGAAAAGAATCAAGCATTTTCATTGCAGATTTTGTCTTACATCTAACCTAAAGCGGGATGTAAAAATATAGGGTCAGACACTTAAATAGATATTTCATAATGCTCAGCAATGATTGTTTCTGTTCAAAAAGAAGGACTCAATAAGAAGATGAACAACCCACAGTTTAAAGATTCTGTCAAGGAGAGTATTCAATCACAAACTAGAAAATTCAAACTGGCAAGAACTAGTGTAGGCCCGATTTGGAATGCTTATTTTCGGAATAAGAGGCAGATTGTATAAAATGAAAAACAAGAAAAATGTTATGAAAATAAGTTGGCATGAAATCTCAAAACAAGTAGCAAGCATTTCTCTGTGTATACAAGAAGATAGTTCAAGATGGGTGTGTGATCCTTCGAAGAAAGAAAGTCAGGCAAGTCCACGTCTCCATTTTGCCAGAGCTGTGAGGTGAGAAGGAGTGGTGAAGAAAGGGCTGCTGAGAAGGGTGAGTTTTCCCGCATTAAAAGGGACTTACCTCGGGAGTTGGACCTTCATTTGCGGAGAGTTGTGAGGGAGGAGCGAAGGACTTCTAGGATGTCATATATTTGTGTGGTTGCGTTGCCCATAACACTATTCGGGTAGTGTCTTCCACCCATCCTCCTCCTCTAACCAAAAAAAAAGGTTCTGTGCGCCAAATTGGTAAGGTAACAAGTTTATTTTTTATTCCTTATTTTTCAACAGTTTCTTTGGGAATTTAGAATCATGGAAATGGAGGAGAGGGCAGTTGAATGTTCCTCCTGCAGAATGCGGGAGGTAAAGGTCACCACTAGTGTCCCTGCTGACCACATCTGCGGGAGGTGCACTCAACTCCAGCTCCTTGAAAACCACGTTAGGGAACTGGAGCTGGAGCTGGATGAAGTTCAGATCATTCTGGAGGCAGAGGGAGTTACAGGGAGGTAGTCACACCTCAGGTACAAGAAAAAGGCAGATGGGTTACAGTCAGGGGACGGAAAGGGAACTGGCAGGCAGTGCAGGGATCCCCTGTGGCCATTCTCCTCGACAATAAGTATACCATTTTGGATATTGTTTGGGGGGATGACTTACCAGGGGAAAGCAGTGGGGCACAGGCTCTGGCACAGAGTCTGTCCCTGCTGCTCAGAAGGGAAGGGGAAAGAGGAGCAGAGCAGTAGTCATTGGGGACTCTATAGTTAGGGGGACAGATGGGAGGTTCTGTGGGGGTGAGAGAGATCACGGTTGGTGTGTTGCCTCCCAGGTGCCAGGGTTCGTGATGTCTCTGATCGTGTTTTTGGGATCCTTAAGGGGGATCCTTAACAGCCCCAAGTCATGATCCACATTGGCACCAATGACATAGGTAGGAAGAGAGATGGAGATTGAAGGCAGAAATTTAGGGAGCTAGGATGGAAGCTTAGAGCTTGGACGAACTAGTTGTTGTCTCTGGTTTGTTGCCCGTGCTGTGTGCTAGTGAGGCAAGGAATAGGGAGAGAGAGGAGTTGAACACGTGGCTACAGGGATGGTGCAGGAGGGAGGGTTTTGGATTCTTGAATAATTGGGGCTCTTTCTGGGGTAGGTGGGACCTCTACAAGCAGGATGGTCTTCATCTGCACCAGAGGGGTACCAATATCCTGGGAAGGGAAATTTGCTAAGGTTATTGGGGTGGGTTTAAACTAATCCAGCAGGGGGATTGGAACCATAATTGTATATAGAACATAGAACATAGAACAATACAGCACAGAACAGGCCCTTCGGCCCACGATGTTGTGTCGAACATCTATCCTAGATTAAGCACCCATCCATGTATCTATCCAATTGCCGCTTAAAGGTCGCCAATGATTCTGACTCTACCACTCCCACGGGCAGCGCATTCCATGCCCCCACCACTCTCTGGGTAAAGAACCCACCCCTGACATCTCCCCTATACCTTCCACCCTTCACCTTAAATTTATGTCCCCTAGTAACACTCTGTTGTACGCGGGGAAAAAGTTTCTGACTGTCTACTCTATCTATTCCTCTGATCATCTTATAAACCTCTATCAAGTCACCCCTCATCCTTTGCCGTTCCAACGAGAAAAGGCCGAGAACTCTCAACCTATCCTCATACGACCTATTCTCCATTCCAGGCAACATCCTGGTAAATCTTCTCTGCACCCTCTCCAAGTATAAGTTCAAGTATAGAAGATGTTAAGAGTAGGGAGGTCCGATATCAAGTTTCAGGGACACAAGATGGCCCGGCAAGCAAGAAGTTGGTTTGAAGTGTGTCTACTTCAATACCAAGAGCATTGCCACCAGGTATTACATTGTGGTAATATAAACAAGGACAGGAGTTAACGATAGTGCCCTGGGTGGTGTGGGAGAGCAGAGAGAGACCTCAGGGTTCAGGGACATACTTCTTTGAAATTTGTATCCCAGTCAGACAGGGTGGTTAAGAAGGTGTTTAGCATGCTTGCCTTCATTGCTCAGACCTTTGAGTATAGGAGTTCTGACATTATATTGAACTTGTACAGGACAGTGATGAGGCCTCTTCTGGATTAATGTGTGCAATTCTCATCGCCCTGTTATGGGAAGGATATTATTAAAGTGGAGAGGGTTCAGTAAAGGTTTACGAAGATGTTGTCAGGAAGAGAGGGTTTGAGATATAGACATGGGCTGTTGCATTGGAGGGTGAGGGGTAACCTTATTGATGTTTAAACAATCATGAGGAGCACAGACAAGATGAATGATAAGGGTCTTTTCCCTTGGGTGGGGAGTTCAAACCTGGAGGGTATATTTTTAAGGTGAGAGGAGAAAGATTGAAAAAGGACATGAGGGGCAATGTTTTTAGAATTTTGGATGTGGAATGAACTATCAGAGGAAATGGTGGATGTAGATACAGTTACAATGTTTAAAATACATTTGGACAAGTTCACGAATAGGAAAGGTTTGGAGGGATATGGGCCCAGCGCAGCAGGTGGGAATAGTTTAGTTTTGGAACATGGTCAGTGTGGCCTGGTTGGTCCGAAGGGTCTGTCCCTGTGTTGTATGACTCAATGACTCCATGACATTATGGTACGCAGTCAAAGCACACGTTAGTCTCTGCACACGCTCACTTCGCCCTCCAGCTCATGGGCTGGGACACAGCACGGGGAAAGGTATTGTTGATGGATGGAGATACCGAGGGCTTTTATGTACAGTGGGTGTATAATGGAGGAACGACAGATCAGGAACTACAGAGGGACAGATCAGGATTGATGAAGCTGCACAAGGGAGGGCAATTAGACAGGGGCCATGGAGGGGGACAGGGGCTAAATGTGCGGTGGGCGGGGGACGGGGGGTGCGGGATTGTCCAATATTGAAGAGGGGCAGGTGCAGATTCCATCTCAGGATTGAACAACAGAACCAGGGAAGGAAACGAGGAGAGGAAAGAGAGAGAGAAATGAGAGAAGAAGCAAGAGAATGGGAAAGAACACAGATAAAGGTGGGAAAAAGAGACAGGAGAGAAAAATACAAAAGAAGAGGCTGTCAGTAAGATAGAGAGAGCGAGAGAGAGAGAGAGAGATAGTGTGAGAGAGAAAGATTGAGAGGGAGAGAGAGATGTTGTGTGATACAGACAGAGGGTGAGAGACAGAGGCAAAGAGAGAGATAGGGAGAGAAAAGAGGAAAAATCAGACAGATATAAACACGTGCTAAGGAAAGATATGGTGCGATTTAACAATTGATATTCACCATTCCAGTTGGTCTAAGCTCTTGCGATGGTCTCTCACACTCTTTCTCACCCATTCAGGACAGACTCTGCTCCAGGGGCTTGCTTTTGAGATTCAACCATTCCCCACACTCTCACACTCAGAGACAGACTGAAACCGACAGATACTCACTCCCTGCTCAGTGTACACAGTGAACGTTGAGTAGGTTAGGATAGTTTTCATTAGAAAAAAGGAGATTGAGGGGAGACCTGATTGAGGTCTACAAAATCATGACAGGTATAGACAGGGTAGACAGAGATAAGCTTTTTCCCAGAGTGAAGGATTTAACAACGAGAAGTCACACTTTCAAAGTGAGAGGTGAAAAGTTAAATAGGGATATATGCAGCAAGGACTTCACACAGAGAGTGGTGGGTGTTGCGAGCAGAGGGAGTAGAGGCAGGCACAGTAGGTTCATTGAAGATGCGTCTGGACAGATGCATGAATAGGTGGGGAGTAGAGGGAGAGAGATGCTTAGGAAATGAGCGACAGGTTTAGACGGAGGCTTTGGATCAGCTCAGGCTTGGAGGGCCAAAGGGCCTGTTCCTGGGCTGGAAATGTTTTTGTTCTTTGTTCTTTGAAGGGAAAATGGCTGCCAGAACCTGTTTGAAATATCCCCAAATCTCTCACTGAAAGCCCCCTCTCCGCCCAAGTCCCAG
The DNA here is from genome assembly GCF_020745735.1 of Hemiscyllium ocellatum. Taxonomy (NCBI): domain Eukaryota; kingdom Metazoa; phylum Chordata; class Chondrichthyes; order Orectolobiformes; family Hemiscylliidae; genus Hemiscyllium; species Hemiscyllium ocellatum. The sequence continues at coordinate 373,178 of NW_026867458.1, read as the reverse complement.
CTCATCCAGTCAGCTCCCAGCTCCCTCTACCCAGGGCATACATCCCCCAGGGATGGAGCACAGCCAGAGCCACCTCAGTGGGATTAGACGGGGGAGGGAGGGAGGAGGTGTGAGAGAATGCAGCAGGGAAACAGTTTCATCCAGTCTGCCTTTGTATACTCCTACTTTGCATTTTATTGTCTTGGAATAAAAAACAAATATATTTTCAAACTGATCAAATTCCTTTTGTCTGTGGTTTCCTATTGATCAATGTGACAAATCTCAACTTGCAATTGTCAGGAATCTAACCCAGTTCACCTGTTTGGAAGACAGCTACACTAACCAGGATAGCAGCATCACTGTGCACTTTAACACAGCACAGTCCCCAAACATAGTTAAAAAGACCTTTATCATAACAAATCAAACAGAGTTCATATTGATTCACTGAAAGTGATATTCGGTCAGGGGACGATAGCTTATATGAAGAGGTAGATTTGAAGGAGCATCTGAAACCGGAGAGGGAGCTGGGTCATTGGGTGGGTGCAGAGAGGGAGTCCAGAAATCCCTCTGGTTGGGCTTGGATTCCCCCGGCAACGCATCAGCTGGTTCATGGGAAGGAACAAGTAAAGAAACGGGATGATGTCAGAGAACTGGTTTAGTCCAGACTGCCTTTGTCTCCTCCTGCTTTGCATTTTATTGTTTGAGAATGAAAGCCACATGTATTCACAAACTGATCCAATTCCTTTGCTCTTTGGGTTTGACTGTTGATCAATGTGAAAATCTCAAAGTGCGATTGCCAGGAACCAACACGAGGAATTGAATGAAAACAAAGTAAATTATTGTTGAAAATAAAGGTGCAATCAAAAGACACAGAATCTTTACAATATTTTATTTCCTTTTTCAACAGGAAACTTATCGTTTTTTAAAAAACTTGCCCAGATGTGTTGCTCAGAGAATTCAGTGAGGAAAAGTGGCCAGGAGCCTGTCATTGCATTTCCCTCTCTCCTGCAGTGAACGATTACACCTTCCTCCATATCATTTATTTTTCTAACCTTTTCACTCACTGAGAATGGATTACTTGGGATAAATGTAGCTTTTGTGTATATTTAATTCCTCTTTTGGTTTTACTTTTGTTCCTCCACTTCCTGCTAATTGTTGCTGATTACTAACAGCACTTTACACTGGCTTTACATCTCCAGTCTCTGTCATTTTGCCCCTTAGATGGAGTCATTCCTTGACCATTGGGAAAGGAGAGTTATCATGTTGCTGCTCCTCCTTCTCCTTTCGGTCCATTCCTCACGTGGACTCCTCCTTCCGTTATCTGCTGCACCTAATGTTGGCTCTCAGTTACTTGGATTGATTCACCAATTCAATTATTGTTCTAACTGGATATGACATGGTATACTTTAACTGGTCTCTGAAATGTTTCTGTGTCACCACATAAATAAGTGCATTTGTGCAGCAACTTAAGTTCCTCAGCATATATCCAATCTGAACAAAGAGACCAAAAGAAACAGAATCCAAGGAATAACCAGCATTAAAGAAATATAAAATATGCAACAACCAGAGAAGTATGAAGCTGGCAGATATGGCAAAGAGTAAAATCACAGAATTCTTCCTGCTCTCTACCTCTGGATCATTCTCTGTTTTTCTCTGACCTCCCAGTTCCTTCCGCACCTTAATGGCCTCGAAGATGTGTCTGACAGTCAGAATGTTGATAAAGACAATAAAAGTGAATGGGAACATTGGTGTTAAAAAAGTCTCAAAATATCTAAAACCTATCCACCGAGGGTCGTCATAATAACCAGGCCTGATATAACAGTACCATGGAACATTGTTGATCATCTTTCCAGGGTAATACACAAAGGAGTTGGGTATGTTCTTTAAATAAAAGAAGATGCAGATTGTTGCTAGAACCCCGGTTGCAGTTTTTCCTGTGCAGTACTTCGTTTTCATCTCATGTAAACAAATGGCGACAAATCGATCAAAGGAAAAAGCAATGGTGAACCATGCAGAACAATCAATGGTCAAGCGGTTGAGGGCATAGATAACACCACAAACAGGAGTGATTTGCAGGAAACACAGTGGATAATAATACTGTCGAAATCGGTGAAGGATGATATAAAAAACAATGAACAGTAGATCTGACGTTGTCATGGCCACAAGATAACGAGTGCTGCACGTAGAAAGACCACATTTGCCCCGAGCTAAGATTACAATCACCACGAGACTAACTGTAAGAGAAAGGAAAAAATAGATTTGAAGTTAATAATGAAACATTCTCGGTGCCTGAGCCCAGACTGTAAGTAATGACACAAAGGTAATTGCTATTCCATGTTATATGAAGTTTAAAGAATCTCTCTCAATGAATCATTTGCTCTTTTAAAGGTCATAGGGAAGAACATGAGCAGCAGATTACTCACAGAAACACGGTCATATACTCAGGATGTTTTTGGGTCAGCAGCAGTCGATTTCACCAGCTCCTCAGATGCAACCTTGCCTGCTGTGCCTTTTCCAGCACATCGCCCTATCAGCAGTCCCCATTATTTCCTAATTCCTAATGACCTGCTGAACCCACCCATTGCCCTGTTGTCTCTGGGCTCCCATTTGAAGTGAGCTGTCTGATCAAGACCCACCAACACAATCCCTTTCCATCAAGGAATGGGAAACACCAGGTGTCACTGCGAGGTGGGTTGTTACAAAACCCATCTGACTGATAGCAGGCTGTGAACTACCCCAGAGAGAGGGTGGTCTTCCGAAACCCTTTCTAGACCAGCCAGGGCTGGTGTTCAGTCAAACCCCATCAATGTGGCCTCAGTATAAACCCATTCTGCACAGTATAGGGAAACACACAATGCTGCACATTACTGAGGAGCCTCCGAACTGACAAACTATTCACTTTAAACTCAGTCAGTGAGACACTATTGTCTGACAGTGGGATTTGCCTTGCTGAATGGAAATATAATAATTTATCAGTTATCTGTAGAAAGAAGGATGATTCAATGCAGTGGTTTATATAAGTTGTTCCAACTCTTACCAGGAACACCAACAACAACAAGGATGGTCTCGTACACTCTACCGATCTTTTCCCTGAGAAGATGCATTTCGTTGTTTGTGACACAACCTTTCCTTTCCTGCTGCTGGCAATCTGTTGGAATTGTAGAATTCTCTCAGAGATGGAGCTGACACAGTTCCAGAGACTTTGTTTTATATTGTGTGGTATCTCCACTGGGAAACCATGATTATATCTTCAAACTTTTTAATGCATTTTGAACAAACAAGTTATGACAGCAGGTTTATTTTAATGATGTGATAGCATTGAGATTTACAGCTATATTTGAATACCCCAAAGGCTGGATTGATCTGATCCTGTTAAGTCTCAAACATTCATGCTTTCAAGTAACAATACTTGCAATATTTCACTCACTATCAATCCTATCAATATCTAAATACCTTTTCATATTCTTTTCAGTGATGACCTTCATTCTGCTGATGTTATTCAGTTGTTCAATGCCTCATGCTGTTTAAGTTTTTGAGAGCTGTTCTCCTGCACACTGTTATCCCACAGCTTTCCTTGTTAATTCAGTTACATGACTGATTTGGGAAATTCTCTCTGTGAATGAGTACTCTAATACAGAACCTGAAGCTGATACTGACTGCACCAACAGCTGGAACTTCCACTCGGTCACATTTTCTCAAAACAAACACAAAAATAATCAGAACCTTACATTCAAATTAATAGAGTGATGGCATCATACAGGACAGAGATGGCCCTTCGCTCCATCGAGTCTGTACCTCTAAACTCTCACTCAAAGCTACACAGGGCTGGACAATGGGAAGCCTTCAAACATGAGATAATGAGAGTCCAGACCCAGTATGTTCCTGTTCGGGTGAAAGGCAAGGCTGGTAGGTGCAGGGAATACTGGATGACTTGAGAAATTGAGGTTTTATTTGAGAAAAAGAAGGAAGCATATGTCAGGTATAGGCAGCAGAAATCAAGTGAATCCTGAGAAGAGTATAAATGCAGTAGGAATATACTTAAGGGAATCAGGAGGGCAAAAACAGAACATGAGATAGCACTAGCAAATCGGGTTAAGGAGAATCCAAACAGATTCAATAAATACATTAAGGATAAAAGATTAACTGGGGAGACAGAGCCCCTCAAAGGTCAGCAAGGCAGCCTATGTGTGGAACCACAGGAGATGGGGAGATACTAAATAAATATTTTGCATCAGTGTTTACTGTGGAGAAGGTCATGTAAGATATAGAATGTGGGGAAAGAGATGGTGACATCTTAAAAAATGTTCATGTTACAGTGGACATCTCAAAATGCATAAAGATGGATAAATCCCAGGACCTGATCAGGTGTACCCTAGAAATCAGTGAGAAGCAAGTAAAGTGATTGCTGGGCCTCTTGCTGAGATATTTGTATCATCGATATTCATAGGTGAGGTGCTGGAAGGCTGAATGTTGACTAAGGGGTGCTACTATTTAAGAAAGGTGGTAAGGAAAAGCCAGGGATCTATAGATGAGTGAGCCTGATTGATGGTGGAAAAGTTGATGGAGGTAATCCTCAGGGATAGGGTTTACATATATTTGGAAAGGTGAGGATTGTTTAGGGGCAATCAGCATGACTCTGTGCGTTTGAAGAGGATTGATGAGGGCAGAGCAGTGGCTGTGATCCACATGAACTTCAGTGAGGCATTCAACAAGGGTCTTCATGGTGGACTGGTTAGCAAGGTTAGATATCATGGAATGCAGAGAGAACTAGCTATTTGGATGGAGAACTGGCTGAAAGATAGCAGACAGAAGTTGGTGATGGAGGGTTGCTTTTCAGACTGGAGGCCTGGATCCATGGTGTGCCTAAAGGATCACTGCTGGGTCCATTGTTTTTCATCATTTCCACAAATGATTTGGATGTGAAAATAGCAGGTATAGTTCGTAAGTTTGCAGATGACACCAACATTGGAGGTTACCTCAGAGTACACAGGATCTTGTTCAGATGGGTCAATAGGCCAAGGAGTGGCAGATGGAGTTTAATTTAGATAAATGTGAGGTGCTATATTTTGAAAAGACAAATCAGAGCAGGAGTTATACACTAATGGGTTTGTTGCTGAACAAAGAGACCTTGGAGCGCAGGTTCATAGTTCTTTGAAAGTCACAGGCAGCTAGGAGAGTGAAGAAGGTGTTTGGTTTACATTCCTTTATTGGTCAGTGCATTGACTATAATAGTTGATAGGTCATGTTACATCTGTACGGGACATTGATTAGGCCACTTTTGGAATGCTGCATGCAAATCTGGTTTCCCTTCTATCGGAAGGATGTTGTAAAACTTGAAAGGGTTCAGAAAAGATTTACAAGGATGTTGCCAGGGTTGGAAGATTTGAGCTGTAGGGAGAGGGTGAATAGGCTGAGGTTGCTTTCCCTGGAGCATCGGAGGCTGAGGGTTGACCTTATAGAGGTTTATAAAATCATGAGGGGCTTGGACAGGGAGAAATTTAAAAGGGACCTAAGGGGTAACTTGTTCTTGCAGAGGGTGGTGCGTGTATGGAATGAGCAAACAGAGGAAGTGGTGGAGCCTGGTACAATTGCAACATTTAAAAGGCATCCAGAAAGGTATACAAACAATAAGGGTTTAGTGTGGGCCAAGTGCTGGCAAATGGGATGTGATTAACTGAGAATACCTGGATGAGTTGGACCAAAGGGACTGTTTCTGTGTTGTATATTTCTATGATTCTATCTCTCTCTCTCCCTCTCCACTTCTCTCTCTCTCTCTCTGTCTCACACACACACACACACACAAGATATACATCACACACATGTAAATAATGTTTCTGCCTTTCTATGTGATACTTTCTTTTGTGTGGGAAAACAATTTACTCTGCTCATCTATATATCCTTTAAACAGTGTACGAAGCGAAGTCACGAACCGATCTCAATCAGGACCAGATTGGGTGATCTCACAATTGTTCAGCTAGGATTCAAGTTCATGGAGTTGACAGCCCTCACTCAGTCTGTCTGTGTTCCCATTTTTTTGGAACCAAATAGAGACAAAATAACATTACACTCAATGATTAAATAATAAATCTTAAACCTCTATTTCAATATTGGTACAGAAATGTCAGGTTGGCTTCTGAATCAACCAGGAGGCCAGCCATCAAACTGGCTCATATTCAGATACTTCCCAACGATTATCCTGGACCCGGGGTGAATCCTATCAATGACAGGTGTCAAAACTTCAATTTAATAAACATGTGCAATTATGACAGTAATGTTGACCACAAAATCCTTAGGTGAAAACAGTTACTGCAGATGCTGGAAACCAGATTGTGGATTAGTGGTGCTGGAAGAGCACAGCAGTTCAGGCAGCATCAGAGGAGCAGTAAAATCGACGTTTCGGGCAAAAGTCCTTCATCATGAATACAGGCAGAGTGCCTGAAGGGTGGAGAGATAAGCTAGAGGAGGGTGGGGGTGGGGAGAAAGTAGCATAGAGTGCAATAGGTGAGTGGGGGAGAGGATGAAGGTGATGGGTCGCAGGGGGAGGGTAGAGTGGATAGGTGGAAAAGGAGATAGGCAGGTAGGACAAGTCAGGACAGGTCATGGGGACAGTGCTGAGCTGGAAGTTTGGAACTAGGGTGAGGTGGGGGAAGGGGAAATGAGGAAAATGTTGAAGTGTTCCAAGTCGGAAGATGAGGCGTTCTTCCTACAGGCAGCTTGGTGAAGGATCAGCTGTGAAGGAGGCCCAGGACCTCCATGTCCTTGGCAGAGTGGGAGGGTGTGTTGAAATATTTGGCCACAGAGTGGTGTGGGTGTCCCGGAGATGTTCCCTAAAGCGCTCTGCTAGGAGGTGGCCAGTCTCCCCAATGTAGAGGAGACCGCATTGGGAGCAACGGATACAATAAATGATATTGGTGGATGTGCAGGTAAATCTTTGATGGATGTGGAAGGCTCCTTTTAGGGCCTTGGATGGAGGTGAGGGAGGAGGTGTGGGCGCAGGTTTTGCAATTCCTGTGGTGGCAGGGGAAGGTGCCAGAATGGGAGGGTGGGTTGAAGGGGGGCGTGGACCTGACCAGGTAGTCATGGAGGGAACATTCTTTGTGGAAGGCGGAAAGAGGTGGGAAGAAAATATATCCCTGGTGGTGGGGTCCACTTGGAGGTGGCGGAAATGTCGGCGGATGATTTGGTTTATACCAAGGTTGGTGGGATGGAAGGTGAGTACCAGGGACATTCTGTTCTTGTTACAGTTGGAGGGGTGGGGTCTGAGGGTAGAGGTGCGAGATGTGGACGAGATTCATTGGAGGGCATCTTTAACCACGTGGGAAGGGAAATTGCGATCTCTAAAGAAGGAGGCCATCTGGTATGTTCTGTGGTGGAACTGGTCCTCCTGGAACTAGGTACGGCGGAGGCGGAGGAATTGGGAATACAAGATCGCATTTTTGCAGGAGGTAGGGTGGGAAGAGGTGTAATCCAGGTAGCTGCGGGAGTCAGTGGGTTTGTAAAAAATGTCGATATCAAGTCGGTTATCATTAATGGAGATGGAGAGGTCCAGGAAGGGGGGGAGGTGTTAGACATGGTCCAGGTAAATTTAAGGTCAGGGTGGAATGTGTTGGTGAAGTTGATGAATTGCTCAACCTCCTCGCGAGAGCACGAGGTGGCGCCATGCGGTCATCAATGTAGCGGAGGAAGAGGTGGGGAGTGGTGCCGGTGTAATTACAGAAGATCGACTGTTCTACGTAGCCAACAAAGAGACAGGCATAGCTGGGGCCCATACGGGTTCCCATGGCTTCCTCTTTGGCCTGGACGAAGTGGGAGGATTCGAAGGAGAAACTGTTAAGGGTGAGGACCAGTTCAGCCAAACGATTCATCTCCCAGACCATACAGAACCTCATCTCCCACCCACAGCTTCGAACCTCATAGTCCGGGAATCCCACACTGTCCAGTTCTACCTCCTTCCCAAGATCCACAAGCCTGACCACTCTGGCCAACCCATTGTCTCAGCATGCTCCTGCCCCACTGAACTCATTTCTACCTACCTTGACACTGTCCTATCCCCCCTAGTCCAGGAACTCCCCACATACGTTCGAGACACCATCCATGCCCTCCACCTCCTCCAAGACTTCCTTTTCCCCGGCCCCCAACGCCTCATCTTCACCATGGATATCCAATCCCTCTACACCTCCATCCACCATGACTAGGGCCTCCAAGCCCTCCGTTTCTTCCTCTCCCGACGTCCCCAACAGTACCCTTCCACCGACACTCTCATTTGTTTGGCTGAACTGTCTACCTCTAGGGTGGACAGTGAGAACCTTTTTCCTTGGATGGAGATGGGCGGTACGAGGGGACAGAGCTTTAATGTCAGAGGTAGTTTCCTTACTCAGAGAGTAGTCGGGGCATGGAACACACTGCCTGCAACAGTAGCAGACTTGCCAACACCTATGACCACTACCTTCCTAAAGCCAAAGGCAGTAGATGTATGAGAACACCATGACCTGCATGTTCCCTTCCAAGCCACTCACCATCCTGACTTGGGTATATATTCCTTCAGTAAAGTCGCCATAGTCCCAGGGGACCAAGGACTGCTCTCTCATTAGTGAGAAACAACTGGCCGTGAGTTTCATCTGAGGGCACCGAGCCTCAGGGGAACAGTAAGGTTGGGAAGGTAGGACCTTCATGATGATCTCAGCCAGTGTGGGGATTGAACCCGTGATGTCAACATAGAACATACTATAATACTGCATAGTATAGGCCCTTCAGCCCTCGATGTTGTGCTGACCATTTATCTGACTCTATTGTTCTCTCCTCTATGTGCCTATCCAAGAGTCGCTTAAATTGCACAAGATACGGAGGCATGGGATTGAGGGTGTATCAGCAGTTTGGATCAGAAGTTGGCTCATTGAAAGAAGACAGAAGGTGGCGGCTGATGGGAAATATCCACCCTGGAGTTCGTTACTAGTGGTGTATCACAAGGATCTGTTTTGGGTCCACTGCTGTTTGTCATTTTTATAAATGACCTAGATGAGGGTCTAGAAGGATGGGTTAGTACATTTGTGGATGACAATAAGGTTGGTGGAGTTGTGGATAGGGATGAAGAATGGTGCAGTCTACAGAGGGACATAGATAAGCTGCAGAGCTGGGCTGAGAGGTGGCAAATGGAACTTAATGTGGAAAAGTGTGAGGTGATTCACTTTGGAAGGAGGAACAGGAATACAGCGTACTGGGCTAATGGTAAGATTCTTGGTCGTGTAGATAAGCAGAGAGATCTCAGCGTCCAGGTACATAGATCTCTGAAAGTTGCCACCCAGTTTGATGAGGTTGAGGCACTTTTCATTCGAGAGAAGAAGGCTGAGAGATGGCGTAACTGTGAGATACAGATAACCAGAGAGTTAGATAGGGTGGACAGTGAGAGCGTTTTCCTCGGATGGTGATGGCTGGCACAAGGGGACAAAGCTTTAAATTGAGAGATGATAGATATAGGACAGATGTCAGAGGTATACACAGAGTGTAGTAGGGGCATGGAACACACTGCCTGAAACTGTAGTAGACACCGACTTTCAGGGCATTTAAATGGTCATTGGATAATCATATGGACAAAAATGGAATAGTGCAGGATAAATGGGTTTCAGATTATTTCAACAATAAGGGCTGAAGGGTCTGTACTGTGTTGTCATGTTTATGTTCTATATTCTAATTGTTCCTAATCTATCTGACTCTGCTACCACTGCTGGTACTGTATTCCACACACCCACCACTGTCTGTGTTACGAACCTACATCTGACATCTCCCCTAAAAGTTCCTCTAATCACTTTAAATTGATACCCCCCTCATGATGACCATTTCCGCCCAGGGAAAAAGTCTCTGTCTATTCCCTCTGTCTGTGTCTCTCATCACCTTGTACACCTCCATCAAGTCAGCTCTCATCCTTCTACACTGCAGTGAGAAAAACCCTCGCGCTCTCAACCTTCCTTCATAAGACATGCCCTCCGGTCCAGGCAGCGCCCTCTCTAAAGCTCCCACATCCTTCCTATAATGAGGCAACCAGAACTGAACACAATATTCCAAGTGTCGTCTAAGCAGGGTTCTATAGAGCTGCAGCATAACCTCACGGCTCTTGGACTCCATCCCTCTGCTAATGAAAGCAAGCATGCTATAAGTTGCCTCAACAAATTTGGGGGGCACTGGGTGACTTTGAGGGATCAAAGGGCATGGACCCCAAGATCCCTCTGTTCCTCCACACTGCCAAGAATCCTGCCTTTAAACCCGCATTCTGCATTTCAATTTGACCTTCCAAAATGAATCACTTTACGCTTTTCCAGGTTGAACTCCATCTGACACTTATCAGCCCAGTCCTGCATCCTGTCAATGTCCCGTTGCAACCTTGAGCAGTCCCAGAACCGATCCCTGCGGAACATCACTGGTCACCAAGCTCCAGGCTGAATACTTCCCATCTACTACCAGCCTCTGTCTTCTATGGATGAGCCTACTCTGTGTCCAGACAACCAAATCTCCCAGTATCCCATGTCTCCTTACTTTCTGAATGAGCCTACCATGCAGAACCTTATCAAATGCCTTGCTAAAATCCATACGCATCCCATCCATTGCTCTACTTTCCTCAGTGCATTTTGTCACATCTTCAAAGGATTCAATAAGGTTTATGAGGCATGACCTGCCCTCACAAAGCCATTCTGACTATCTTTAACCAAGCTATGGTTTTCCAAGTAAGCATAAATCCTGTGTCTCAGAATCCTCTCCAATAATTTGCCCAATACAAGTAAAACTGACTGGTCTGTAATTCCTAAGATTACCCTATTCCCTTTCTTGAACAAGGGAATAACATTTGCCACCCTCCAATTATTTGGCACTACTCCAGTGGACAGTGAGGACCCAAAGATCATCGTTAAAGGCACAGCAATCTCTTCCCTCGCTTCCTGTAGTAACCTTGCGTATATTCCTTCCTGCCGGGGGTGGAGTTAGTTATCCTTAAAACTTTCAGCGCATCCTCCTTTTTAACACCAACCTGTTTGAGCATGTCAGCCTGTTTTATGCTGTCCTCACAAACATCAAGTTCCCTCTCAGTAATGAATAATGAAGCAAAGTATTCATTGAGGACCAACACTACCTCCTCCTCCGACTCCAGGCACAAGTTCCCTCCACTGTCCCTGATTGGCCCTACCCTCACTCTGACCATCCTCTTGTTCCTCACATCAGTGTAGAACGCCTTGGGGGTTTTCCTTCATCCTGCCTCCTAAAACCTTTACATGCACCCTCCTAGATCTCCTAAGTCCATTCTTCAGTTCCTTCCTGGCTACCTTGTAACTCTCTAGAGCCCTGTCTGATGCTTGCCCCCTTAACCTTAAGTAAGCTTCCTTCTTCCTCTTGACTAGATGTTCCACATCCCTTATTACCCAAGGTTCTTTCAACCTACCATCCCTTCCTTACCTCAGTGGGACAAACCTGTCCTCCTAAACAACCTCCACATTTCTGTTGAGCATTTCCCTGAGAACATCTGTTCCCAATTTAGATGCCCCAGTTCTGCCTAATAGCATTGTAATTCCCCCTCCCCCAATTAAATACTTTCCCAGACCATCTGCTCCTATCCCTCTCCATGAGTATTGTGAAGGTCATGGAGTTGTGATCATTATCACCGAAATGCTCTCCTACTGAGAGATCTGATACCTGGCGTGGTTTGTTGCCAAGCACCAAATCCAATATTGGATGTTGGTGTCACTCTACATCACAAACCAGACATCCAGCCCCCACTGCTGCAGGGGGTCGGTTAGCACAGTTGGCTGGATGGCTGATATGAGATGTAGAGAGGTGAGGTGGTTCTTTAGCCATCAGTTGTCTCTCTTCCTCTCTCCAAGACAGAACAGCCTTTTGAATTGTGCAATTCCTTCAGTATTCCTCTGTCACAATCCTAGAGAGAAGGCTGAGAGGCGACTTCATTGAGACATACAAGATAATCAGGGGGTTCAATAGGGTGGACAGAGAGAGCCTTTTTCCTCGGATGGTGATGGCTTGCATGAGGGGACATAGCTTTAAATTGAGGGGTGATAGATACAGGACAGATGTCAGAGGAGTTAGGGCATGGAATGCCCTGTCTACAACAGTTAGAGACTCACCAACCTGAAGGGCATTTGAATAGTGTTTGGATAAACATATGGATGAAAATGGAATAGTATTGGATCGATGGGCTTCAGATTGATTCCACAGGTCGGTGCAACATCGAGGGCCGAACCTGTACTGTGCTGTAATGTGCGATGTTCTATTTTAGTGACCAGTTGATCAATAAAAGGCTGAAGGGTGAGAGCAAAGGAGAGACCCGCAGAGACCCAGAGATGGAGAGCAGAAGGAAGGCTGTGATTCTGCTCTTCACCATCTCTGGGAGCTTCACCCTCCCGTGGTTCATCAATGTTGTAGGTTTGTGATATTATGTCATTCAAGGCATCAATCCTGATGATTACCCACCATTTCTGTTAGTGTTCAGTGTTGTTGGTTACATGCTGCAGAGGTTACGCTGTTGTACAAACAGATTTATTTATGCAGCAACGCTGTCTACGTTCAGAGAGAAGATCAGTAACACAGTAAAACCTCTGGCTACACAAATTCATTACCTTCTGAATAAATAAAACTCCTCATTGAAGCCAAAGGGATGGTCCCATTGTTCCCAGACTGTGGAATGATATTTTTCATTGACCCATGGGATATGGGCCACACTGGCAGGGCCAGTGTTTTTTGCCCGTCCCTAGTTGCCCCTGGGGAAGGTAATGGTGAGCTGTCTTCTTGAACTCGCTGCACTCCATGTGATGTAGGTAGACCCACAATGTGCCCCTTAGGGAGGGAATTCCGGGATTTTGACCCAATGACACTGAAGGAACAGCGATATGTTTCCAAGTCAAGATTGTGAGTGGTTTGGAGGGGAACTTGCAGGGGGTGGTGTTCCCATGTATCTGCTGCCCTTGTCCTAGATGGAAGTGATCCAGGAGAGCAGACTGACCCCACTGTGTGTCATTGACGTAGGGGGAGCAGACTGACCCCACAGTGTCTCTGTTACTGACGTAGGGGGAGCAGACTGACCCCACTGTGTCTGTGTCACTGACCATGGGGAGAGCAGACTGACCCCACTGTGTCTATGTCACTGACCCAGGGGAGAGCAGACTGACCCCACTACGTCTGTGTCACTGACCCGGGGGGAGCAGAAGGACCCCACTCTGTGTCACTGACCCAGGGAAGAGCAGTCTGACCCCACTGTGTCTGTATCACTGACCCCAGGGAGGGAAGACTGGCCCCACTGTGTCTGTATCACTGACCCCAGGGAGGGAAGGCTGACCCCACTGCCTCTGTATCACTGACCCCCGAGAGGGAAGGCTGACCCCACTGTGTTTGTATCACTGACCCCAGAGAGGGAAGACTGACCCCATTGTGTGTCACTGACCCAGGGGAAAGCAGACTGACCCCACTGTGTCTCTGTCACTGACCCCAGGGAGGGATGGCTGACCCCACTGGGTCTGTATCACTGACCCCAAGGAGGGAAGACTGACCCCACTGTGTCTGTATCACTGACCCCAGGGAGGGATGGCTGACCCCACTGGGTCTGTATCACTGACCCCATGGAGGGAAGACTGACCCCACTGTGTCTGTATCACTGACCCCAGGGAGGGACGGCTGACCCCACTGCGTGTGTATCACTGACCCCCGAGAGGGAAGGTTGACCCCACTGTGTTTGTATCACTGACCCCAGGGAGGAAACACTGACCCCACTGTCTCTGTATCACTGACCCCACTGTGTCTGTATCACTGACCCCAGGGACGGCTGACCCCACTGCGTCTGTATCACTGACCCTGCTGACCCCAGGGAGGGAACTGACCCCATCACTGACACCAGGGAGGGAAGGTTGACCCCACTGTGTCTGGATCACTGACCCCAGGGAGGGAAGACTGACCCCACTGTGTTGGTATCACTGACCCCAGGGAGGGAAGGTTGACCCCACTGTGTCTGGATCACTGACCCCAGGGAGGGAAGGCTGACCCCACTGTGTCTGTGTGTATCACTGACCCCAGGGAGGGATGGCTGACCCCACTGTGTCGGTATCACTGACCCCAGGGAGGGGCTGACCCCACTGTGTCTGGGAAGGCTGACCCCACTGTGTGACCCCACTGTGTATCACTGACCCCAGGAAGGGAAGGCTGACCCCACTGTGTCGGTATCACTGACTCCAAGGAGAGCAGACTGATACCTTGTCCCTTTAAGGAGGATGTGTTCTGTTTCTCTTGATGAGGGATGTTATCAACCTGGTGCCCAGGTGTATGTTCCATGGAAAGCAGAGTAAATAACTTTGGGTTTTCTTAAATTATGACCAAAGCAGCATGAGGAAGTGGAGTCCGGCTCTCACCGATCCAGGGGCTCAGAGCTGCTTTCAGTTACTGAAGGTGCATTATTTGGTGTTGAAGCTGTTAGTCACAGCTGTCATTTCTCTCCTGTAGGAAAAAAAGCTTGGACTCTCTCTCTCTGCTGTAAGATTGTTTGTTTTGGTGTTCCCATCTTTTGGATTGGAGGAGATAGTAAGTGAGGGAAATCTTTCTTGCTGAATTTGCCTTTACTAAGGGTCTGTTTGTAGGATGTGGCTATATTGGAACAGTTGATGGGTAGAATTAAATAACATTATATTTTGTTATGTACTCCAACAGGTTCAAGTTACTTTTTTTTCGTTGTTTGCATTTTAATTGTGGTGTAAGAATTAAGTGTGTTTTGTGTAAAGCTCAACATTCTGACCAATTGAATTTCATCCAGAACAGAACACTCTAGAACTGTCCATGATGTTACAAGCAATGTCTAAGGATTGACATGACCATTCTCAAACTCACTTGAAATATTGGCCAACAGAGTTCTGCATGTTCTAGAAGGGATGTGAGTGCATTGGAGAGGGAACAGAGGGGATTGACCAGGCTGTTCCCTGGGCTTGGAGAGTGTTAGTTCTGAAGAGAGTTTGGACAGACTGGGATTGTTTTCATTAAAGCAGAGGCGATGGAGAGGAGACATGACTGAGATGTATAAAACTATGATGGCGTAGGGTATACAGGAAGAGAACATTTCCCATGGATGGAGGGATTAAGGACAGGGACATAGATTTAAGGGAAGGAAATTGAACCCTTTAGTTGAGGGAGGAGTAGAGTGTCAACAATGAAATGGCTGGAGGATAAGAGAAAGAGCTGGAAAGCGCAGCCTAAATGAGTGGTAGAGGTGTGAACCCTGAAGACAATTCGGAATTATATGAATGATATTTTGAAATGCCACAGTGGACAAGGCTGCAGACTGATGTAGACAGTGAAGCAAGGGGATAGACAAGGAGTGAAACCCACACCTCTCTGTATAGTGGTCCCAGACCCATACCCTCCCTGGCCTCACCCCTCCATCTCTCTTCAAACTGTTCCATCATCAGTCAGCTGTTTTGGGTTTCTTCACTGAGCATGCCCAGTACACTGTAGGGAACAAAGAATGATTCATCCCCAGCTGCTGCTGTCCAGATCATGTGTGTCTCAGAGTCAGCTCTGAGACATCTCCTGGGCAGTCTCAATCTGTATCTGTGTGTCTCTGACTCCGTGTCATTGAGCATCACCCGTACACCCTAATGTCTATGTATGGGACTGCTTTGTATATTCTGGAATATGAACACATTGTAACCTGAGGAAGGTGAGGGTTTCGGTCCTCCCCGGCTTACTCCCTGTTTGATCGCAGTGAGGCCACTTGAACTGGACAGGTCAAAGTGTGACCTCACAGAACAAGTGTGACCTCACCGAATACATCACAGAGAGTTCAGACATCACAACTGGTTTGTAAACTGGCTTCAACTGAGACACGAGGCTGTGTCAGTAAACACAGGGAAGGCTAGGTCACTGCACTGACCGTGTCTCTGGCTGATCTGTCTGGGAGTGAATGTGATCAGAGAGATGATCAAAACAGCTGGACTTTACATAGAGAAAACAAAGCTTTGAAAACACCATCAGCAATCGGATCAGGCAGAAGATGGGGAAGTTTGAAAGGTTTTTTTTTATTAGATTAGATTCTCTACAGTGTAGAAACAGGCCCTTCGGTCCAACAAGTCCACACCCACCCTCCGGAGAGTAACCCACCCAGTCTCATTTCCATCTGACTAATGCATCTAACACTACAAGCAATTTAGCATGGCTAATTCACCTGACCCACACATCTTTGGACTATGGGAGGAAAGTGGAGCACCTGAAGGAAACCCACGCAGACACAGGGAGAATGTGCAAACTTCACACAGACAGTCGCCCGAGGCTGGAATTGAACCTGGGACCTGGTGCTGTGAGGCAGCAGAGCTAACCACTGAGTCACCATGCAGCCCTAAAAAAGGTTAGTGTAAAATTCTTCCTCTTGCACTGACTGAAGATTGGGAGTAATTGCAGAATAATGCTCTAGAGATTTATTCTGAGAAAGTTTAGGGCTTATTGAAACCGGTGAGATACACAGAACTGATTCTTAACGAGGGACAGAAGCTGTCCCGAATGACACCCTTCTCCTCGGACCTAGGCCATTCCCAATGTTCATCCTTTTGAAAAGCATTAAGGGTGGGAAAAATTGTTCAGTGGAGAACTGATGTGCCAACAATTTGAGGAGAGCCAGAGACAATGCATGTGACTGGGAGGAAGGCGGGTCAGAAATTGAGTTGGGGAGAGATTGATTGAAGGGGAGCTCCCTGTGAGAGATTAGGGTGGGAGAGGAGTCTGATGGTGAGGATTAGAGGGGAGGGCATTGTGGAGAGATGATGCCCTACCTCACATCATCATTGTCCTCAATTCCACCAACATTACCAAGGGTGCCAACCTCGAGAGTTTGCAGAGATGCAAACCATTCTCAGCATGTGGCCATGGTGCCCAATGCTCCTCATTAGCTTTAAAAAAGATGTTTGATCTTAATCTTGAGATTTGTTATTTAGTTGGATGGAAGTCGCCGTGGATTTGAAAATCTGCAGTCTCTCTCGTTTCTCATCCTGCAGACATGATTTGGAGGTGCCGGTGTTGGACTGGGGTGGGGTGGACACAATCATGAATCCCATAACACCAGTTTATAGTCCAATAGGTTTATTTGGAAGCACTAGCTTTCGAAGCACTGTTCCTCATCAGGTGGTTGTGTTAAAGGAGCAGCACTTCAAAACCTAGGCTTCCAAACAGTTCTGTTGGACGAGAACCTGGTGTAGTGTGATTTTTAACTTCTTGCAGATACATTTCAAAGTCAAAGAACAAAGAAAATTTCCAGCCCAGGAACAGGCCCTTCGGCCCTCCAAGCCTGAGCCGATACAATCTACTGTTTAAACCTGTCCCCCAATTGATAAGCATCTGTATCCCTCTGCTTCCCACCTACTCATGCATCTGTCCAGATGCATCTTAAATGAATCTACCGTGCCTGTCTCTACCACCTCTGCTGGCAACACATTCCAGACACCCACCACCCTCTGTGTGAGGGACTTGCCGTGTGTATCCCCCTTAAACTTTTCACCTCTCACCTTGAAACCGTGACCTCTTGTTATTGAATCCTTCACCCTGGGTAAAAGCTTATCTCTATTCACCCTGTTTATATCCTTTATGACTTTGTAAACCTCAATCAGGTCCCCCCACAATATCCCCCACACAAATCATGTTCCCTTTCACCGATAAGCCAATTCTTTTCTAAATATAAATAGGTCCTATCCCTCAGCACCTTTTCCAGCAACATTCCCACCATTAACGTCAGGCTCACTGGTCTGTAATCACCTGGAATATCCCTTCTACCCTTCTTGCACAGGAGGACAACGTGAGCAACCCTCCAGTCCTCCGGCACCTCACCTGTGTTTAAGGATGCCAAAAAGATATCTGTCAGGGCCCCAGCTATTTCCTGTCTCACCTCCCTCAGCAACGTGGGATAAATCCCATATGGTCCTGGGGATTTGTCCACCTTACTTACCTTTAGCGTACCCAACACATCTTCCCTACTTATGTCAACGTGATCCAGACTAATCAAACTTCTATCCCTAATCTCAACATTCATCATGTCCCTCTCCTCAGTGAACACTGATGTAAAGTAATCATTCAGAATCTAACCCATTCTCTCAGGTTCGACACACAGCCTTCCTTCATTATCTTTTAGTGGACCAATCCTTTCTCTAGTTACCTGCTTGCTTCTTATATAAGAATAAAATGCTTTGGGATTCTCCTTAATCCTGCTCGCTAAAGCTATTTCATGACCCCTTTTAGCCCGCTTGATTCCTCGTTTAAGACGGGTCTTACTCTTCCGATATTCTTCCAGGGCCCATTCTGTTCTTAGCTGCCTAGACCTTACGTAGGCTTCCATTTTCCTCTGGGCTAGTTGTACAATTTCTCCTGTCATCCACGGTTCACCAATCTTGCCCTTCCTATCCTTTGCCTTCAACAGTCATGCCTATCCTGCACTATCTTTAACCTATCTTTGAAAGCCTCCCACATCTCAAATGTGGACTTCTCTTCAAATAGCTGTGTCCAATTCACATTTCCCAGCTCCTGCCTAATTTTGATATTACTGGCCTTGGCCCAGTTTAGTACTCATCCCTTCGGACCACACTCATCTTTATCTAGGAGTATTCTAAACCTTACAGAATTGTGGTCACTGTTCCCAAAGAAATCCCCCACCGCAACTTCTACCACCTGTCCTGGCTTGTTGCCCAGTACCAGGTCCAATATGGCCCCTTCCAACGTCGGACTATTGAAATACTGCTCTAGAAAACTCTCCTGGACGCTTTGTACAAATTCTACTCCATCCAGACCTCTGACGCTAAGTGTATCCCCAGTCAATGTTGGGAAAATTAAGATCTCCCCATCACTACTACCCTATTGCCTCTACATCTATCCATTCTAATCCATATCTGTTTACTTATTTGTTTTCTACCTCACGCTCACTGTTGGGAGGCCTGTAATACAGCCCCAACAATGTAACTGCACCTCCTTCTTATTTCTCAGCTCCACCCATAATGCCTCACTACCTAAGCCCTCCATAGTGTCCTCCTTTAGCACAGCCGTGGTATCATCCCTGACCAACAATGCAATCCACCCCACCCCCACTTTGACTTCCTCGCTGTCTTGTCTGAAGCATCTATATCCTGGAACATGCCCACATTGCCCTTCCTTCAAACCAAGTCTCTGTGATCGCAATAACATCATAGGCTCCCCAGGCTCCAATCCAACCCTTAAGTTCATCTGCCTTAAAACACTATACTCCTTGCATTCAAGTAGATGCATTCCAGACCACCAGTTCTTTTGCATTCAACTGGTCTCTGCCTACTCATCCTTTATTAGTGCTATTCTTCATTATTCTTACATCTCCAGTCTTCACCTCGCTGTCCCCTGCCACATTAGTTTAAAAACCTCCCCAACAACAGGAGCAAAACCTCCCCCAAGGACATTGGTTC
>NW_026867458.1:211650-353750 GCF_020745735.1 Hemiscyllium ocellatum | reverse complement strand
GGAGATCTCACACTTACATTATGTATCAGAGGACGAGGGAGAGAGACAAAATCGAGTAGGTGAGGTAGCTAAAACAGCACGTAAAAAGGGCACAGTGTAGAATGAAGCAGGTGGCAGATAAAAGTTCTGAGACTCGGACATTTTCCCAAGGGGATGATGTGTTAATACTGTTACCCATGATAGGAGATCCCTTTAAAGCCAGGTTTAGTGGTCCCTATCAAATTGAGAAAAGGTTGAAACAGGTGAACTATTTAGTAAAGATGCCAAATAGGAAGAAAGGGTATCAGGTATCTGTCCATGTTGAAACTTTATTACACTAGAGAGAAAACTGAGAGAGAAACAGATGCTAGTTACTGCCCTGCAGAGTGAGGAGCCAAATCCAGATGATGTGGATTTGAAATAGATTAAAAAATGAAGAAGTCCTTGAGGAGAGGGATTGGTTAGTAAGCAATCTGTCTCAGGAGCATAGAACAGAGTTGAAAGATTTCTTGCTGCAGAACAAGGACATATGTAAGAATCAGATGGGGAGGACAAATGCTATTGTCCATGAAGAGTAGACGTAGGGAATACTGCTCTCCGATAAAACTGTTCTCCTATCAGCTTAATCCTCTCAAAGTCAGACAGATCTAAAAGGAGGTGAAGGCTATATATGATGAGGACATCATCGAACCAAGCCAGAGCGAGTGGGGTTCGGCGATTGTCATAGTTCCCAAACCAGAAGGGGCTCAATGATTCTGCATGGATTACCTGAAGGTCAATGCCAACTCATATCCAATTCCCTGATTGGAAGACTGCATTCAAAAAGTCAGACAAGCCAGTTACATCACTAAGTTGGACTTAATGCTGGTTACAGGCAGGTACCTTCATCAGAGTTGGTGAAAGAAATGTCTGCATTTGTAACTGCAAATGGACTATAACTGGAATGTGCAGACTGCATTCCAAAGACTCACGAACAAAGTTGTAGCTGGGTTCACAAACTGTGCAGTCTATTTGGACGATGTAGTGATCTTTAGTAATTCCTGGAAAGATCACATGGTACAGTTGGCAGAGCTTTGGAACAACATTGTGAAAGATGCTGTGAAACTTGAAAGGGTTCAGAGATGATTTACAAGGACGTTGCCAGGGTTGGAGGATTTGAGCTGTAGGGAAGGAGGTTGAACAGGCTGGGGCTGTGTTTTCCCAGGAGCGTCGGAGGCTGAGGGGTAACTTATAGAGGTTTATAAAATCAGGAGGGGCATGGATAAGATCAAAAGACAAAGTCTTTTCCCTGGGGTGGGTGCATCCAGAACTAGGTTTAGGGTGAGAAGGGAACGATATAAAAGAAACCTAAGGGACAACTTTTTCATGCAGAGGGTGGTACGTGTATGGAATGAGCTGCCAGAGGATGTGGTGGAGGTGGTACAATTGCAACATTTAAAAGGCATCTGGATGGGCATATCAATAGGAAGGGTATGGAGGGATATGGACCGGGTGCTGGCAGGTGAGACTAGATAGGGTTGGGATATCTGGTCAGAATGGACGGGTTGGGCCAAAGGATCTATTTCCTTGGTGTACATCTCACAGAGTCATAGAGTCATAGAGATGTACACCACGGAACCTCTATAAGGTCACCCCTCAGCCTCCGATGCTCCAGGGAAAACACCCCAGCCTATTCAGCCTCTCCCTATAGCTCAAATCCTCCAACCCTGGCAACATCCTTGTGAATCTTTTCTGAACCCTTTCAAGTTTCACAGCATCTTTGTGATAGGAAGGAGACCAGAATTGCACACAATATTCCAACAGTGGCCTAACCAATGTCCTGTACAGCCACATCATGACCTCCCAACTCCTGTACTCAATACTGTGACCAATAAAGGAAAGCATACCAAACCCCTTCTTCACTATCCTTTCTACCTGTGACTCCACTTTCAAGGAGCTATGAACCTGCACTCCAAGGTCTCTTTGTTCAGCAACACTCCCTAGGACCTTACCATTAAGTGTATAAGTTCTGTTAAGATTTGCTTTCCCAAAATCCAACACCTTGCATTTGTCTGAATTAAACTCCATCTGCCACTTCTCAGCCCATTAGCCCATCTAGTCCAGTTCCTGTTGTAATCTGAGGTAACCCACTTCGCTGTCCACTACACCTCCAATTTTGGTGTCACCTGCAAAGTTACTAATGTACCTCTTATGCTCACATCCAAATCATTTATGTAAATGACAAAAAGTAGAGGACCCAGCACCGATCCTTGTGGCACTCCAGTATGAAAAACAACCCTCCACCACCATCCTATGTCTTCTATCTTTGAGCCAGTTCTGTATCTAAATGGCTAGTTCTCCCTGTATTCCATGAGATCTAACCCTACTAATCAGTCTCCCATGGGGAACCTTGTCGAACGCCTTACTGAAGTCCATATAGATCACAGCTACTGCTCTGCCCTCCCGAAAAATATCAAACTCCAATTCAGTTCGAATTGAGTATATTGACAATCTTAAAAAGCCAATGACACAATCTGATGCTTTGGGATATAAGACTGGGGATAATTGAACAGTTGAGGGGACAACTGCCAAGCCAACAACATCTGCACACTGCCCAGTAAAACAGCTCTCTTAAAAAGGGACCTTTATCAATCAGTAACCTGTGAAGTAGAAATTCCTAAGAAGAAGAAAAGACACAGGAAGATCCAAATTGATGGACAGAAAGCTGCCTGGTTTTGAGCTAAGAAGTGTTATTTTGTAAATCTTAATTGGGAGTTTTATTGGACTAGTATAGAAGGGAAGGTAAAGATAGGTTAGAATAAGGACTAATACATAGTTGTTAGTGAATTATTTTCTGTTCTACTTTAAGAAATAAAGGTGTTAACTTTTACTTTGAATAGTTCTTGGCCACTTGAAGTTTTACAGATTACTATATGGGCTAAATCTTTTCTGTATTGTTGGTTTTAAATTAAGCAGGAGAGTTTACCCCGTGTCATAACAATATTTTATGAATGTTTGAATAACTAGCTGAAATAACCTCCTTTAATGAAGAAAGTGGTTCTAGAAAGATGTCAAAATCAGAATCATTAGGAATCATTATGAACTACAGTCAAAACTGTGAACTTGGATATATTTAAAGAAGTGGCTTTTAAGAAGTGAAAATGTATCGACTAAGATGTTGAAAAGATGCAGAAACACCATTAACATATAATCTTTCACAGTTTTAATTCCTAACTTAGCCCAATCAGAAAAGGCACTGTCCAATAAAGATGGGAAAAATATGATTTGCCACCAACCGCGCCTTCATAGAAAATGACTGAAAGTGAAAGTGACGTCTAATTGAAACTAAATTTTAAGACAGGATAAAACAATTACATTGTTCATGTAAATATAGATTGAAGAAAGGAGAGGTGAATTCAATAAAGCCTTCAATGTTACCGGTGCATGGAATTTGCCTGAATAGTCAACCAAATTGGGAAAGCATCAAGGTTCTCATATTGGAGCCAATGGTTCGAATTTCTTATGTTTGCTGCCCAGTAATTAAACAAAATATGCAGCAACACCATTCCACCTAATATCTTAGGCCTGTGTAACAACTGTTTTTTGTAACCTAGGAGTTTCATTCATTCCAAATAAATTCTAGAATGAGACTATCTGCTTTGTGGAAAAAGGAAAGAGTAAGAAAAATTGGTATGTATTGAAATAAATAATAAAACTGTCAAAACAATATTCATTTTAATGGAATTAATTCTTGCAGCAACAGACAAATTAAGGAGAGACCCTCGTTCAAAGTTTCATTTAATTTGTACCAGTAATGGTTCAAAATGTTTCCTGTCCAAATTGCCTTGTGTATCTGCCACGTGTACACCAAGATAAACAAAACCAAAGTTGGTGAGTTTAAATGGTAAATTATCAAGTGGGTATTCGCTGCCAACTTTATTGATAGCAAATGCCTCAGTTTTGTTAAAATTCAATTTTTACCCAGAAATCTTACTGAAAGATTCTAAAATTGAGAGTGTGGTGGGAATGGAGAGAGATAAGTTGGAGATAAATAGCAAAAGGTCACCTGCATAGAAGGCAACCTTCAACTCCACACCATTTCTAGTAATGCCAGAGAAATCAGGAGGGGTCTGTGAAGCAATAGACAGAGGTTCAATAACACCAGCAAACAGCTGTGGACTTAAAGGACAACCTTGTCTAGTGGAACAATAAAGGTAGAAATCATCAGAATTCATGTCATTGGTCCTAACAGAGGCCTGTGGCGATGCATAGAGTAGTTTGATCCCAGAGATACATTTTTCCCCAAAGTCAAATTTCTCCAAAATAAAAAAATGTTAATTCCATTCCACTCTATCAAAGGCTTTTTCAGCATCTAAAGATATCAAAGCCACAGGGAGGGTGGATGGGGGAGAATTATAAACAATGTTAAATTACCCGCTAAGATTAAAAAAGGAGTGCCTGTTGCGAATAAATCCAGTTTGATCCAAGGATATGAAAGGTGGAAGGATGGTTTCCAAACCGTGGGCCAATAACTTTGACAATAATTTAAAGTCAACATTGAGCAGACTTATAGGACGATATGAACCACACAGTCAGGAATCTTTGCCTTTCTTTAAAAGCAAAGAAATTGATGCCTGAGTTAAAGTT
Source organism: Hemiscyllium ocellatum (assembly GCF_020745735.1). Lineage (NCBI taxonomy): Eukaryota > Metazoa > Chordata > Chondrichthyes > Orectolobiformes > Hemiscylliidae > Hemiscyllium > Hemiscyllium ocellatum. Next base: position 349,145 of record NW_026867458.1, on the reverse strand, counting down.
TGAGGAAGACAGCCAGAATTAAATGCTTCAACAAACACATCTACCAAAAGCAGAGCCAGCTTCTTGCGAAATATTTTATAAAACCTGGCCGGAAAACTGTCGGTTCCAGGACTTTTCCCACTTTGTAGTGATCTATCCGCAGCCTCAAGTTCTCTTGCTGTGATTGGTTGGTCCAATTCCTTTGCCACATTTTGATCAATTGTAGGAATGTTAATCTTATCAAAAAAGGATCAAAATCTGCTGCAGCAGAAGAATATCCAGATGAATCAAGTGAAATGTAAAATTCCTTCAATGTCTTGTTGATTTCTAATGGGTCTGACAGGATACATGAATTAGCCTTAATTTATGGGATTAATTGAGATGAGGACATTTGGTGCAACTGATGTGCTAACAATTTCCTAGTTCCATCTCCTTGTTCATAAAATATAGACCTAGAGTGAAGTAAAAGCTTGGTGGTGTATTGTGACATTACAACACCATACTCAGCCTGGAGGGAAATACATTCTTGAGATACTTCTAAAGACTTAGAGATTGCAAAAAGAGAGTCTAATAGAGACCGCCACTCTGCTAACCATGCCATTTTCTCTTTCCTAAGTCTATTATTATGTGCTGCATAAGAAATTATTTCACCCCTGGTGAATGCCTTCAGGATTTCCCACAGCATGGAAGCTGTACTAGATGGGGTAATTATCTTTTCTTTTGGAAAATCTATCTGCTGAGAGACAAAATTAACAAAATCTTCCTCTGAGAGGAAGTGTGTATTGAGACACTAAGGTGGTCATGTATTAAGGAACTTGTGAAAACGAACATTCATTGCGACAGGTGCATGGTCTGATAAAACAATGGAATCATATTTGCAACCAGAAATGGATGTGAGCAGTCCGTCATCCACCAGGAAAAATCAATACATGTAAAAGTCTGGTGGACATGCAAAAACAAAATTCCTTTTTCGATGGATCAAAGAACCGCCAGGAATCAACAGCATTCAACTCCTCCATAAAAGTTATTTTAGCAGATTTGGGCTGGGCACTTGGAACAGAGGAAGAACGGTCTAAGGGATGATTCAATCAACAATTAAAATCTCCTCCTAAGATTAACGGGTGTGAATATCCGGTAATACTGCAATGTCTGAAAAAAGCCTCATTGTCCCAGATGGGAGCATAACCAATTGGCCAAGATTACATCAATGTCAAAACTCTGCCCAGTAATAATAATAAATCTGCCAGTAGAGTCAGACCCAGTCTTAGCATGGATGGAATGAATAAATTTATGTAAAAAAAAAGCAACTCCTTTTTCTGAGAAGATTTGCAGCTCATCTTGATGCTAAGTCCGTACGTTAGCTCACTGAGCTTGAAGGTTTGTTATCAGACATTTTGTCTCCATACTGGATAATATCATCAGTGAGAGTCTCTGAATGGACAAATGCATTAGAATGAAGCATAAGCTTTAAACAGTAAACACAGAAAAATAAACTTGTACTTCAAGATAAGTTAGATAAACTTACACAAAAATTCATTTCATACAAAACTGATGTTTGGATAGAAAATATTTCAGACCATCCATTTACCGATACAGAAAAAGCAGTCCTAGTCAGAGGGTTAAATTACAAAGACATGAGTAAAAAGGATTTCCTCACAGCATTTGAATCTACTTTTAAAAAAGGTCTTTTAGAGGAAACATAGCAGACCATAAGACAAGCTATTGCACTGACATTAGGCCGATAAAAGGAAGGAAGCACACTTAATGCTCAAGAAAATAATGCCTTACAAAAACTTAAAAAGGAGAAAAACATGGTTATCCTACCTGCAGACCATGGACACATGACTGTTACTTGAAAAAAAACTGCCTATTGTAAAAAGGCAAATGCTCTACTTGCAGATACTGAAACTTACCAATAGGTGGCAATACTTCATCAAACAAACTTGCAGGAAATTTGGCACCAGGATACATGAACACCAACTGGGCACCAAAAGACACGACCCACTATCACGAGTTTCTATACATAGAGACAAAGAAGGACACCACTTTGACTGGGGCAACACACATATCCCAGGACAGGCAAAATAAAGACACATACAAGAGTTCTTAGAGGCATGGCATTCTAACGAGAACTCTATCAATAAATACATTGAGTTTGACTCGATCTACCTTCCCTTGAACAAAACTGGAAATGACATCACCCACCTGAAGTAACCAAGATCTCTAAATAGAGAGGTGGGACATACAGCCAGCACCTCACCAGAGACTCTCACTGATGATGTTGCCTAGTATGGTGATGAAACATCTGAAAGCAAACCTTTAAGCTCAGTGACCTAACTTACATACTTATTAGCAACTCCTCTAGATTTGCCAGAAAAGGAGGAAAAATGCACTTGTCCAATCCAACCTCATTTCAACTTGTAAGTAACTTATCTGGGCATTAAGATGGTGTAAATAATGTAAAACCTTAGTGTGTTTGATTGGGTTATTCAGGCCGTTGCAATTCAGACTGGCAAATTTAATATCCCACCTACCAAGGGCAGTGAATCATTAGCTGTGTCATGTGTAATACTCACCATAAAATCCCAAATGTGCTATCATAGATAAACAAGAGTAAACCTTGCAAAGGTGAGGTATGTGTCACACCCCTCCTCCCTACCCCCATCAGAACAAAACAAACTCCACCAACCCCCATAATAGTAACCCCCCAAATGGAATACCTGCCTACCAACCCCTCCCCCTCCCAGCATAAGCCCCCTCTAGATGAGTACGTGCTCTCTTCCCCCACAGTTAAAAAAAAACTGTCGTGTTTTGTAGCTCAAGCAAACTACAACACAACCTCAGGGAATGTAAAAGTTAACTGTTCAAAAGCTGTGAAGCAAAAATGAGTAAATGTAATAAAAATAGTTCCTGTATCTAATTAAACAATTAAACTCTACATTCTTTGGTACTAATAGTGCAACCTCTCAAAAAAAAGTCTTGAGTAAGGAAACATGTACTTCTTGGTGGATGAGGTCAAATGTAACAAGAAACCAAATCCAGGTCTGTAAGCACAGCATACCGTCCATTTTAATCTCCCCAGTGGGAAATGCAGTCTTTGTCCGTAGTAGCATAAAGCTAATGTCTAACTGACCTAGTTAGGCCCAAACATCAAACCGGCTCTGGAACTGCAGTCTTTTTAAGGTTTTTATTCACCAGGTCCATTGCCCGACCAGGGTCATCAAGCCTATGTGTTACTCTGCTCGGCAAGATGATATGTAATATCGCTGGGTAACGAAGGCCAAATTTAATGTTAAGAGATGAGTGAGGCTCCTTCTTTACCTTGGCAAAAGCTGCACGCTGCTTCGCCACAGTTGGGTGAAATCAGGAAAAATGTCTCCCCTCTTTCCATTATATACAAGGGGAGAAGCTACTCCAGCACAGCGCAGAATGTGATTTCTCACTTGAATCTGGTGCACCCTGACAGCCATCGGGCGAGGTAACTCGCCTTCTTTCAGGTTAGCAAGCAGTGTACGATGGCCCTCGTCCAACACGGGTTTAGCCTCAAGTCTGAACAAGTCCTGTAAAAGTCAGGCCCTAAATTCTGTTGGATGAGGATCCTCCAATTCTTTGGGTAAACCCACAAGTCGAATATTATTCCTGGAGCAGGTCTCCAAGTCTTCACATTTCTTTGTCAGAGATTCAATCGTAGCAGATAACATTAGCTTGGAGGTTAGTTATCTGGTTATCATGCTCATGAGCCAAATGTTCCTGGTTCAAAATACTCCTGCATTGTGAAGAACCGTTTTCCTCCAACACCTTCAGAGCAGCTGTTACCTCCTTCCTCACCCTCTCTCAAATTATAGATTCAAACTTGGGAATGATTTTGGCCTGTAAATCCTCCATCATGTCCTTCATGCTAAGTAGCATGGCTTCATTGGTACCTGGTTTCTCTGGAGCCTTGGGCTCAGGCAAATGGCACGGCCTGGCACACCTGGACTGGGCTGGCTCAATGTTTGTTCAAGAAGTTGTCATTTGCAAGGTTACAGGTAAAAAATAGGTAGTATTTTTAAAAATATCCAAATGGAGTTTAGAAGGTGTGTAATGGCTACATTTAAGAAATCAAAATCTCTAAATTTAAAACATTCCTGAGGAGTGACCACAAACTATGTCCTATATCCTCCGTGCCAACCTGCATTCCCCATTAGGCAGTCTCGAGGTCACTCTCCTCTATTGAGTATCTTAAGGAGTTTGATAGTTTAGATTAGGTTGCTTACAGTGTGGAAACAGGCCCTTCGGCCCAACAAGTCCACACTGACCCACCGATACCCCTAACACTACAGGCAATTTAGCATGGCCAATTCACCTGACCTGCACATTTTTGGACTGTGAGAGGAAACCAGAGCACCCGGAGGAAACCCACGCAGACACGGGGCGAATGTGCAAACTCCACACAGTCAGTCACCTGAAGCAGGAATTGAACCCAGGTCTCTGGCGCTGTGAGGCAGCAGTGCTAACCACTGTGCCACTGTGCCACCCACTATAGTTCTATGGGTGGCCTGTTGTTATTCCCAGTGTCACATGTTCCTGGTCTGATCCAGGCTGCTTCCCTCTCCCGAACCTTGAGTCTCCTCTTGAGCTGCAGCAGCGAATCTGTTTTCTTACAGTCACTGGAAGGAGTTTGTTTTAAAAAAACCCTCTGACTCCACTGCATCTGGAACCCCTGGGAAGAGAGGAAGAGCCAGTGGCCTCCCCGTGGATTCCGGCTTGAAACGCTGCAGCCACATCTATTTTCAAACTGATCAAATTCCTTTTGTCTTTAGGTTTTCCTTTTGATCAATGTAAAAAATCTCAACTTGCGATTGTCAGGAACCAACTTGCCTCAAGGGACTTACCTCAAGATTCAGGCCTCTGTTTTTCAGGAGCAGCGAGGAGAGAGGGAGAGAGGAGCGGGGGCTGCTGGGAGATATGTTTCTGCTCTAAAAACTGACCTCGTGAATAGGCGGAGCACAGACTGAGCAGGAACGGACATGGGACTGCTGAGTGAGTGAAGTAATATATTTGGGTGCTTGGCTTCCCCAAAACACTACTTAGGTGATGTCTCCTACCCATCATCCTCCTCTCACCAAAACAAGGTTCTGTGTGCTGGATTGGTAAGGTAATTAATTTTATTAAAATAATTTTCAATAGCCTCTTTGGGAATTTAGAATAGTGGGAATGGCAGTTAGGGCAGTTGAATGTTCCTCCTGCAGAATGTGGGAGGGAAAGGACACCACACATTCCCTTGTTATGAATGTATAGGTGTGTCCTGTACCTTCAAGAGAGAGAGGAAGCTAGCAAGGCCTGACTGAAAGCACAGAGTGTCCTGAACAATTTAAAAATGTAACACTTGGTTGAAACAAATAGCTGCAGTTGCATTGCCATGGAACAAAAACAATTTCAAATTCAGCCAATCCGTTTAAATTCTGTCCCAGTCACCAAAATCCAATCAAATTTGAATTTAGCGTTTTGATAACATCACACCAATGAAATGATCTGATGTTTTGGGGGATAAAACCAAACATTTTGAACATTTAGGGGGAGCACTGCCATGAACACCAATAAGAATAGACGGCTCATCGAATCGCTCTCTGACAGGTACCTGTCCGTAAGAAAAGCTGTGCAGAAGACCGAGGAACAGCCAACCTAGAAAAATCTACAGAGGAAAATCTACAAAGGAGAATCGGCAAAGCTGACTGGTTATGAATTGTGATTTTTTAAATACTTCATCGAGTTTTTTTTATCAGCCCAGTATTGTAGAGTGGGCGATAAAAGACAGGTTTAAGAAAAAGGAGTTGTCAATAGTTGTCTAATGTTCTCTGTTAAACTTAAAGAATAAAATTGTTAATTTTTATTTGAAGTAGTGAAAACTGGGATGGTCCTTTACCTCTTGAAATTTAACAGGTTACAGCAAGAGGTGAGCATCTCTGTGTGTCAGGTTTAAATTAACAGAGGGGTTTATCCCGTGTCATAACATCCTGCTGACTCCATCTGCGGGAAGTGCATCCAACTGCAGCTGCTTGAAAAACGCTTTAGGGACCTGGAGCTGGAGCTGGATGAACTTTGGATCATTCTGGAGGCGGGGGAGTTAATGAAAGGAGTTACAGGGAGGTAGTTGCACCTCAGGTAAAAGGGCTGATGTGTTACAGTCAGGGGATGGAAAGGGAACTAGCAGGCAGTGCAGGGGTCCCCTGCAGCCATTCCCCTCAATAACAAGCAGACCATTTTGGATATTGTTGGGGGGGACATCTTACCAGGGGTAAGCCATGGGGTGCAGGTATCTGACACCGAGTCTGTCCCTGTTGCTCAGAAAGGAGCGGGAGGATGAGCAGAGCATGAGTCATTGGGGATTCCATAGTTAGGGGGAAAGGCAGGAGGTTCTGTGGGAACGAGAGAGACTCATGGTTGGTGTGTTACCTCCCAGATGCCAGGGTTCCCGATGTCTCAGATCATGTTTTCGGAATCATCGAATCATAGAATTCCTACAGTGTGGAAACAGGCCCTTCTGTCCAACACGCCCACACCGATCCTCCAAGCAGTAACCCACCCAGACCCATTCCCCTACCCTATTATCCTATACTTACCCCTGACTAATGTACCTAACCTACACATCCCTGAAAAATATGGCCAAACTAGCACGGCCAATTCACCTAACCCGCAGATGTTTGGATTGTGGGAGGAAACTGGAGCACCTGGAGGAAACCCATACAGACACAGAGAGAATGTACAAACTCCACACAGACCGTCGGCCAAGGCTGGAATCGAACCCAGGGTCCCGGGTGCTGTGAGGTGACAGTGCTAACTACGAAGTCACTGTGTCACCCAGAAGGACCCCCTTGGGGGTGACGGGGAGCAGCCCCAGGGTGTGGTCCACATAGGCACTAACGACATAGGGAAAGGAGTGGGGACTTAAGGCAGAAATTCAGGGAGCTAGGGTGGAAGCTTGGAGCTAGAACAAACAGAGTTGTTATCTCTGGTTTGTTGCCCATGCCAAGTGCTGGTGAGGCAAGATATAGGGAGAGAGAGGAGTTGAACACGTTGCTACAGGGATGATTCAGGAGGCAGGGTTTTGGATACCTAGATAATTGGGGCTCATTCTGGGGTAGGTGGGACCTCTACAGACAGGATGGGGTACACCTGAACCAGAGGGGTTCCAGTATCCTTGGGGATACCTTGGAACATCTCCCCCTTGAGAAAAAAATGAACCATCATAATTAAAAGATGGCTTCATTTTTTTTCTATTTCTTAACCACTTTACCATGACATACATATGACTTTGACCAAAGTTCACATTAACTTCTTCCCATATATATATAAAACATTGAATAGATACCAATACATTCTCAGTTAAATCCACGATACCGCATTTGTGATTACATTCTTATGACCCGGAACATGTACGATTTTTAAATCAAAAGTCTGTCACAGAAGACTCCAATGAAACAGTCTAATTTCCTTGTCTTTAAAGCTTTCGAAGAATGAAAGAGGATTGTGATCCGTGTGCACAACCGTTTCTGACACATTGTTTGTGATATCCACATTAAAATGTTGTAAGGCCAGGACCAAACTCAATTGTTCTTTTTCGAACATAAAGTATTTTCTCTGGTGGGTGTTGAGTTTCTTTGAAAAGTAACCACCTGGCAGTTCAATCCCATCCTTATCTTCCTGTAGCAGTACAGCTCCAACTCCTCTGTCACGAGCATCGATGGCAACTTTGAAAGGATTTGAAAGGTTTGGTGTCGCTAAAACTGGTGTGATGGTTAATATTGCTTTGAAATGGCCGAATGCCTCCTGGCATTGTTCTGCACACCAAAACGCTGTGTTATTCTTCAGCAAATTGGTAAACAGTGCCACTACACTGGTGAAGTTCGGAACTAACTTCTGATAGAATCCGCTTAGTCCCGAGAATTGTTGCACCTCTTTGTTCGAGCTTGGTTGTGGAAATTCCTTGATGGCCTTCATCTTTGCATTCCATGGCGGGGGTCAACCTTCCATGACTGATGTTACATCCCAAGAATGTCACCTCTGCTTTCGCAAATTCAGTTTTGTTGAAGTTTGTTGCCAGTTTTGCTTCTCGTATTCATTCAGAGTTCTGCCAACTGTACCATGTGCCTTTTCCAGGACTTACTAAAGATCACTACATCGTCCCCGTAGACTGCACAGTCTGTTAACCCAGCCACAGCTTTGTTCAGGAGTCTTTGGAATGTGGTGGGTGCATTGTTCATTCCAAAAGGCATCGCCTTGAATTGATGTAGCCCATTTGGGGTTACAAACACAGAAATTTCTATCACCGTCTCTGACAAAGGTAACCACGCAGTAAGTCTAACTTTGTGATGTAATTGGCTTGTCTGGAATGAATCCGATTTTGTAACGTTGTTCACCTTCCGATAATCGACAAAAAATCATTGAGTCCAGCTTGGTCTGGGAACTGAGACGATCAGCAAACTCCACTCACTCTGGCTCTGTTCAATGCTGCCCTTGTCAAGCATGGCCTCTACCTCCATCTGGACCTGTCAGGCTTTGAAAAGATTAAGCCAATAGGGGTGTTGTTTTATCAGAACAGTATTCCCGATGTCCACTTCATGTACAAGAGGATTAGTCCTCCCCATCCGATTCCTACATTTTTTAGATTACTTACAGTGTGGAAACAGGCCCTTCGGCCCAACAAGTCCACACCGACCCGCCAAAGCGCAACCCACCCATACCCCTACATTTACCCCTTACCTAACACTACGGGCAATTTAGCATGGCCAATTCACCTGACCCGCACATCTTTGGACTGTGGGAGGAAACCGGAGCACCCGGAGGAAACCCACGCAGACACGGGAAGAACGTGCAAACTCCACACAGTCAGTCGCCTGAGTCGGGAATTGAACCCGGGTCTCTGGTGCTGTGAGGCAGCAGTGCTAACCACTGTGCCACCGTGCCGCATATGTCATCAAACTGCAGGAACAAACCTTTCAACTGCGTTCTGTGTTCCTGAGACCGACAGCTCACTAACCTGTCCAATTCCTTGAGGACTTGTTCATTTTTTAACACATTTTGAGGCACATCAAAATTCATAATACCCAGATTTGATTTCTCACTGTGCAGGGGCAGTAACTAACACCCGTTTCTCCCGTTCTTTCTCTCGAGCATAATGAGGTTTCAACATGTTCACATGACATCCCCAGTACAGTCTTTATTTTATCTGGCATCTTTACTAAATAGATCAACTGACTCATCGTTTTCTCAATCTGATAGGTCCCCTAAATCTGGCTTTGAAGGGATCGCCAATTGCTTGTAACAATACTAACACATCATCCCCTCGAGAAAATATCTGAGTCTCAGAGTTTTTAATCTCCACCTATTTCATTCTATGCTGTGCCCTCTTTACGTGCTGCTTAGCTAAATCATCAACTCAATTTAGTCTCTTCATCAGCTCTGATACATAATCTAAGTGTGAGATCTATGACTTCGGTCCTGTCAATTTCTCTTTGATTAATTTCAAACAGCCTCTCACTTCATGTGGAATATTAACTCGAAGGGAGTAAAATGAATAGATTTATTTCGGGCAAACAATATGAATGGGATACCTTTACCCCAGTCATTCGGGTAATCCTGACAGTATCTTGTCAACATGGTCTTCGAGGTCTGATACCACCTTTCTAAAGCTCCCTGGGATCCAGGATGATATTCACTGGGATTAAAGTGCTGTATACCGAACCTCCTTAAACAGCCTCGCAGTAAAATGTGACCCTTGATCTAACTGAATCTCTCTGGATAGCCCATACCGTGTGAACAAAGCTACTAACTCTTCTCCCACCTTATTTGCCTTGATACTCCATAATGGAATTGCCTCCGGAAATCTGGTAGACACATCCTTTATGGTTAACGTATACTGGTGCCCACTTTTAGTTTTCCGGAGGGGACCTACACAATCAATTACAACCCACACGAAAGGGAATTGGCAACAGAGGGGCTGGTTTTGTTCCTGCCTGGGGCTTCCCTACCATTTGGCATGTATGACACGTACAGCAAACGTTAACCACATCCTTGTGCATTCCAGGCCAATAAAAATGTTTTTGTACCTTAGCCTGAATCTTTCATACCCCTCGGTGACCTCCTACAGGTAGTTCATGTGCTCACCGTAACACTTCCTGTCTGTATTCTACCGGCAACACAAACGGGTGCACTTTGGCCCATTTCTCCTCTGCACTAACCTGCCGTGGTCTCCATTTCCCTCTGAGGATTCTGTTTTGTCAGATAATAACCCTCAGGAATACACTCTGAATGCTTTTTGGAGAATACATCCACACATATATCTTTTATTGCCTTGTCTTGCTGTTGCAAGTCCCGTAGCCTTTCCAGACTAAACGCTTCTGTCTGACCCTCTGCCTGGTCAGGTTTTTCTGCACCATCACATCAAACAGGGTATCCACCAACTGAACCTCAACTCCTTCATCTTTCTCTTCAGTTTTTGCTTCTTGCTGTGACATATGTTAGTGGGATCTTGTTACTACACAATCTGGGAAACTATCAGGCTGCCTACTTGCGGAATGTTTGTGAGAACACCTCTGGGACACCCGCATCAACCAACCCAGCCACCCCGTGGCTGAACACTTTAACCCCTCCTCCCACTCCACCAAGGACATGCAGGTCCTTGGACTCCTCCATCGCCAGACCATGGCAACACGACGCCTGGAGGAAGAGCGCCTCATCTTTCGCCTAGGAACCCTCCAACCACAAGGGATGAACTCAGATTTCTACAGCTTCCTCATTTCCCCTCCCCCCACCTTGTCTCAGTCAAATCCCTTGGACTCAGCACCACCTTCTTGATCTGCAATCTTCTACCCGACCTCTCTGCCCCCAGCCCCTCTCCGGCCTATCACCCTCGCCTTAACCTCCTTCCACCTATCGCATTCCCAATGCCACTCCACCAAGTCCCTCTTCCCTACCTTTTATCTTAGCCTGCTTGGTACACCCTCCTTATTCCTGAAGAAGGGCTTATGCCTGAAACATCAATTCTCCTGCTCCTTTGATGCTGCCTGACCTGCTGCGCTTTTCCAGCAACACATTTTTCAGCTCTGATCTCCAGCATCTGCAGTCCTCACTTTCTCCTTATTTCACTGTGGGTAAAGTGTTCAAAACGTTTACATGAGATAGGATTTATAGTCATTTGGAAAGGAATAAATTGATTAGGCATAATCAATCCGGTTTTGTGAAAGGCAAGTCATTGCTACTTCTCCTTTATTGAGTTAATGAGTTATCGAGAAACAGCACGGAAACAGACCCTTCGGTCCAACTCATCCGTGCTGACCAGATATCCCAATTTAGTCTAGTCCCACCTGCCAGCACCTAGCTCATATACCCAATCAGATGCCTTTTCAATGTTGCAATTGTACCAGTCCCTACCACTTCTTCGGCAGTTCATTCCATACACATGCCACCCTCTGAGTGAAAAAGTTGCCTCTTATGTCTCTTTTATATCTTTCCCCTCTCAGCCTAAATCTATGCCCTCAAGTTCTGGACTCCCCCACTCTCGAGAAAATACCTTGTCTACTTAACTGATCCATGCCCCTCATGATTTTATAAACCTCTATAAGATCACCCCTCAGCATTCAACACTCCAGGGAAAACAGCCCTAGCCTATTCAACCTCTCCCTATACCTCAAAACCTCCAACCCTGGCAACATCCTTGTAAATCTTTTCTGAACCCTTTCGAGTTTCACAACATCTTTCCGATAGGAAGGAAACTAGAATTGCACACAATATTCCTAAAGTGGCCTAACCTGTACATCTGCAACATAGCCTCCCAACTCCTGTACTCTATACTCTTGACCAATAAAGGGAAGCATAACAAACACCACCTTCACTATTCTATCTAACTGTGACTCCACTTTCAAGGAGCTATGACCTGCACTCCAAGGTCTTTTTGTTCAGTAACACTCCCTAGGACCTTACTGTTAAGTGTATAAGTCCTGCTAAGATTTCTGGCTGTAACAGTTGCTCCATGTTTGAGATGTTTTAGGTGTTTGAGGTGATTTCCTCGATTGCAGGAGTAGCAATTCCTGTTTTATTTGCTGTTGTACTGTTATGCAACTTTGGAGAGTTATAGATTAGATTCCCTACAGTGTGGAAATAGGACCTTCGGCCCAATAAGTCCACACCGACCCTCTGAAGAGTAACCCATCCAGACCCATTTCCCTCTGGTTAATGCACCTAACACTATGGGCAATTTAGCATGGCCAGTTCACCTGACTTGCACATCTTTGGACTGTGGGAAGAAACCAGAGCACCCAGAGGAAACCTACACAGACACGGGGAGAATGTGCAAATTCCACACAGACAGTCGCCCCAGGCTGGAATCGAACCTAGGACCCTGGTGCTGTGAGGCAGCTGTGCTAACCACTGAGCCACCATGCTGCCCAAACTGAGAAGGTGACCAAACTGATGGAGGAGGGTAAAGGGGTTGATGCGATGTACATGGATTTCAGTTAGGCGTTTGATAAGGTTCCCCAGGGTAGGCTATTTCACTAAATATGGAAGCATGGGATTGAGGGTGATTTAACGAGTTGGATCAGAAATTGGCGAGCTGAAAGAAGACAGAGGGTGGTGGTTGATGGTAAATTTTCATCCTCGAGTTCAGTTACGAATGGTGTATTGCAAGGATCTGTGTTGAGTCCATTGCTGTTTGTCATTTTATAAACGACCTGGAAGAGGGCACAGAAGGGTGCGTTAGTAAATTTATGGCTACCACTAACGTCGATGGAGTTGTGGTCAGTGCCGAACAATGTTGCAGGTAACAGAGGGACATGGATAAGTTGTAAAGCTGGCTGAGAGGTGGCAAATGGAGTTTAGTGTGGGAATGTGTGAGGTGATTCACTTTGGAAGGAATAACAGGAATAAAGAGTACTGGCCTAATGATAAGATTCTTGGTAGTGTCAATGAGCAGAGAGATCTCGGTGTCCATACACAAAGACCCCTGAAAGTTGCCACCCAGGTTGATAAGGTTGTAAAGAAGGCATATGCTGTGTAAGGTTTTATTGGTCGAGGGATTGGGTTTTGGAACTACGAGGTCATGTTGCAGCTGTACAAAACTCTGGTGCGACTGTACTTGGAATGCTGTACAGTTCTGGTCGTCGCATTATAGGAAGGATGTGAGACCTTTGGAAAGGTTTCAGAGAAAATTTACTAGGATTGCTGCAATGGAGGGAAGGTCTTATGAAGAAAGGCTGAGGGACTTGAGGTTGTTTTCATGAGAGACAAGAAGGTTGAGAGGTGACCTAATTGAGACATATAAGATAATCTGAGAGTTAGGTAAGGTAGACAGTGAGGGCCCTTTTCCTCAGATGGCAATGGCTCATACGAGGGGACATAGCTCTAAATTGAGGGTGACAGGTATAGGACAGATGTCCGAGGTAGTTTCTTTACTCAGAGAGTTGTAGGGCCATGGAAAACCCTGCCTGCAACAGTAGTATACTCACCAACATCGAGGGCTGAAGGAGCTGTCCTGTGCTGTAATGTTCTGTGTTCTATGTTTAGTGTGAGGAATTGAATGGAAACAAAGTATGTTATTGTTGTAAATAAATGTGCAAAAGACACAGAGTTCTGACACTATTCTATTTCCTCTTTTAAACTTCTCATGTTTTTGTGAATTTGCCCAGATGTGTGGCTCAGAGTATTCAGTGAGGAAGAGTGGACAGGAGCCTGTCGTTGCATTTCCCTCTCTGGCCCGCAGTGAGAGATTACATTCCTGCCTCAGGTAACTGTCTGTGTGGGGTTTGCACATTCTCCCCGTGTCTGCGTGGGTTTCATCAGGGTGCTTCAGTTTCCTCCCACAATCCAAAGATGTGCGGGTCAGGTGAATTGGTAATGCTAAATTGCCCAAAGTGTTAGGCGCATTAGTCAGCGGTAAATATAGGAGAATGGGTCTGGGTGGGTTACTCTTCAGAGGGTCAGTGTGGACTTGCTGGGCCAAATGGCCTGCTTCCATACTCTGAGGAATCTAATCTCATCTCATCTAATAATCACCTTACTCCATATCATTTATTTTTCTACCCACTTCACTCACTGAGAACAGATTACTTGACATGATTGTCACTTTTGTGCATATCTAATTCATCTTTTGGGTTTTACTTTTGTTCTTCCACTTCCTACTAATTGTTGCTGATTACTAAAAGCACTTTACACTGGCTTCACATCTCCAGTCTCTGTCATTTTGCTCCTCAGATCGAGTCATTCCTTGACCATTGGGAAAGGAGAGTTATCATGTTGCTTCTCCTCCTTCTCCTTTCGGTCCATTCCTCACATGGACTCCTCCTTCCGTTATCTGCTGCACCTAATGTTGGCTCTCAGTTACTTGGATTGATTCACCAATTCAATTATTGTTCTAACTGGATATGTCATGGTATACTTTAACTGGTCTCTGAAATGTTTCTGTGTCATCACATAAATAAGGGCATTTGTGCAGCAACTTAAGTTCCTCAGCATATATCCAATCTGAACAAAGAGACCAAAAGAAACAGAATCCAAGGAATAACCAGCATTAAAGAAATATAAAATATGCAACAACCAGAGAAGTATGAATCTGGCAGATATGGCAAAGAGTAAAATCACAGAATTCTTCCTGCTCTCTACCTCTGGATCATTCTCTGTTTTTCTCTGACCTCTCAGTTCCTTCCGCACCTTAATGGCCTCGAAGATATGTCTGACAGTCAGAATGTTGATAAAGACAATAAAAGTGAATGGGAACATTGGTGTTAAAAAAGTCTCAAAATATCTAAAACCTATCCACCGAGGGTCATCATAATAACTAGACCTGGTATAACAGTACCATGGAACATCTTTGATCATTTTTCCAGGTTTATACACAAAGGAGTTGGGAATGTTCTTTAAACAAAAGAAGATGCAGATTGTTGTGAGAACCCTCATTGCAGTTTTCCCTGTGCAGTACTTCATTTTCATCTCATGTAAACAAATGGCAACAAATCGATCAAAGGAAAAAGCAATGGTGAACCATGCAGAACAATCAATGCTCAAGCGGTTGAGGACATAGAGAACAGTACAAACAGGAGTGATTTGCAGGAAACACAGTGGATAATAATAACGTTGAAATCGGTGAAGGATGATACAAAAAACAATGAACAGTAGATCTGATGTTGTCATGGCCACCAGATAACGAGTGCTGCATGTAGAAAGACCACATTTGCCCCGAGCTAAGATTATAATCACCACTAGACATACTGTAAGAGAAAGGAAAAAATCGATTTTAAGTTATTAATCAAACATTCTTTGTGCCTGAGCCTAGACTGTAGGTAATGACACAAAGATAATTGTTGTTCCATGTTATATGAAGTTTAAAGAATCTGAACCACATCAGCAAACACTCTCTAAATGAATCATTTGCACATTTAAAGGACATAGGGAAGAACATGAGGAGCAGATTACTCACAGAAACACGGTCATGTACTCAAGGTGGTTTTGGTTCCGCAGCTGCTTACAGGTTAATCTAATTGGCTGACATTTCCCATAAGCCCACAGCATCCATACAAAGACACCTGGGATCAGGAAAACAAAAAATAGCAGATACCTAACATGGACATTGATCGCAAAATTTCTGTATTTGGTTTTGGAGTCTGTTCAGTTTGCCTCTAGAATTCTATATCAGGGCACTGAATCACCCCACAGTGTCCAGGAAAGATGGGCTCTATACTATGGATGAACAAATGATAGGGCATTGAGTCTCTCCCTCATGCACAGGACTGAACATCCTGATGATCTGAACCACGAAGGTAATTCAGCAGTGAATCCAATCACATTGTGGTGAGTATCCAACCTGGTACAATCAGAAAAACTTCAACATTTGACCTAACTCTGCCCACCTGTCCACGATGGTACAGCATTGCCTTCAGCAAATAAAACCTGAATTCATGCAACATTGGTCACTGTAACTGTCCTGAAGAAGAGTCCTGCCTGAAACCTTGACTCCCTTCCTCCTGAGATGCTGCCTGACCTGCTGTGCCTTTTCCAGCACCACGCTCTATCTGCAGCCCCCAATGTCTCCTCATTCCTAATGACCTGCTGAACCCACCCATTGCCCTGTTGTCTCTGGGCTCCCATTTGGAGCGAGCTGCCTGAGCAAGATCCACCAACACAATCCCTTTCCATCAAGGAATGGGAAACACCAGGTGTCACTGCGAGGTGGGCTGTTACAAAACCCATCTGACCAATAGCAGGCTGTGAACTACCACAGAGAGAGGGTGGTCTTCCGAAACCCTTTCTAGACCAGCCAGGGCTGGTGCTCAGCCAAACTCCATCAATGTGGCCTCAGTATAAACCCATTCTGCACAGTATAGGGAAACACACAATGCTGCACATTACTGAGGAGCCTCCGAACTGACAAACTATTCACTTTAAACTCAGTCAGTGAGGACACTATTGTCTGACAGTGGGATTGGCCTTCCTAAACGGAAATATATTATTATCAATTATTGATAGAACATAGAACATTACAGCGCAGGACAGGCCCTTCGGCCCTCGATGTTGCGCCGCCCTGTCATACTAATCTGAAACCCATCCCACCTACACTATTCCATGTACGTCCATATGCCTGTCCAATAACAACTTAAATGCACTTAAACTTACTACCATTGCAGGCAAAGCACTCCATACCCTTACTACTCTCTGAGTAAAGAAACTACCTCTGACATCTGTCTTATACCTATCTCCCCTCACTTTAAAGTTGTGTCCCCTCATGTTTGCTGTTCCCATACTTGGAAAAAGGCTCTCCCTGCCCACCCTACCTAACCCTCTGATTATCTTGTACGTCTCTATTAAGTCACCTTTCAACCTTCTTCTCTCTAACGAGAATAGCCTCAAGGCCCTCAGCAAGTCCTTGTAAGATATTCCTTTCATACCAGCAACATCCTAGGAAATCTCCTCTGCACCCTTTCCGAAGCTTCACTTCCTTACAATGTGGTGACCAGAACTGTACACAATATTCCAAGTGTGGCCATACCAGAGCTTTGTACAGCTGCAGCATAACCTCCTGGTACCAGAACTCAATCCCTCTATTAATAAAGGCCAAAGCACTGTATGCTTTCAGAACAACCCTTGCAATCTGGGTGGCAACTTTCAGGGATAAGTGTACATGGACACTGAAATCTCTCTGTTCATCTGCACTCCCAAGAAGCTTACCATTAGCCCAGTACTTTGCATTCCGATTACTCCATCCAAAGTGTATCAGCTCACATTAAACTCCATTTGCCACCTCTCAGCCCAGCTCTGCATCCTATCTATGTCTCTCTGCAACCTACTACATCCTTCGTCACTATCCACAACTCCACCCACCTTAGTGTTGTCCACAAATTTACTAACCCACCCTTCTAAGCCCTCATCCAGGTCATTTATGAAAATGATGAACAGCAGTGGACTCAACACCGACCCTTGCGGTGCACCGCTCGCAACTGGACACCAAGGTGAACATGTTCCATCAACTACAACCCTCTGTTTTCTTTCAGCAAGCCAATTACTGATCCAAACTGCCATGTCTCCCACAATCCCATTCCTCCACATTTTGTATACTAGCCTACTGTGGGGATCCTTATCGAACGGCTTGCTGAAATTCATATACACCACATCAACTGGTTTACTCTCATCTACCTGTTTGGTCACTTTGTCAAAAAGTCAATAAGATTTGTTAGGCATGACCTATCCTTCACAAAACCGTGCTGACTATCCCTGATCAGATTATTCTTTTCTAGATGGTTATAAACCTTTCTCTTATAACCTTTTCCAACACGTTACCAACAACTGAAGTGAGACTCACTGGTCTATAATTCCCAGGGTTGTCTCTACTACCCTTTTTGAACAAGGGAACCACATTTGCTATCCTCCAGTCCTCAGGCACTATTCCTGTAGACAATGATGATTTGAAGATCAATGTCAAAGGCTCGGCAATCTCTTCCCTTACTTCCCAGAGGATCCTAGGATAGATCCCATCTGGCCCAGGGGACTTGTCTATTTTCATACTCTGCAGTATTTCTAATACCTCTTCCTTGTGAACCTCAATCTCTTCTAGTCTAGATGCAACTATCTCTGTACCTTCCTCGCCAACATTTTCATTTTCTGTAGTGAACACTGTCGAAAAATATTTATTTAGTGCTTCCCCTATCTCCTCTGACTCCACACACAACTTCCCACTATTATCCTTGATTGGCCCTAATTGAACTCTCGTCATTCTTTTATTCCTGATGTACCTATGGAAAGCCTTAGGGTTAACCCTGATCCTATCCGCCAACACCTTCTCATGTCCCCTCCTGGCTCTTCTGAGCTCTCTTTTTAGGTCTTTCCTGACTTGCTTGTAACCCTCAAGCGCCCTAACTGAGTTTTCACATTTTGTCCTAACATAAGCCTTCTTCTTCTTGACCAGGGATTCCACTTCCTTAGTAAACCACAACTCACGCATTCTATATCTTCCTCCCTGCCTGACAGGTACATACTTATCTAGGACACACAGGAGCTTTTCCTTGAATAAGTTCCACATTTTTAATGTGCTCATCCCCTTCAGTTTCCTTCCCCATTCTACGCTTCCTAACTCTTTCCTAATTGCACCGTAATTTCTTTTCCCCCAGCTGTAACTCTTGCTCGGTGGAGTACACCTATCCCTTTCCATCACTAAAGTAAACCTGACAGAATTGTGATCATTGTCTCCAAAGTACTCACCTACTTCCAAATCTAACACCTGGCCAGGCTTGTTACCCATTACTAAATCTAAAGTGGCTCGCCCCTTGTAGGCCTGTCTACATACTGTGTCAGGAAGCCCTCCTGCATACACACTGGACAAAAACTGACCCATCTATAGTACTCGTACTGTAGTGATCCCAGTTAATATTTGGATAGTTGAAGTCCCCCATGACAACTACCCTGCCTCTCTCACTCCTATCGAGAATCATTTTTGCTATCCTTTCCTCTATATCTCTAGGATTATTCGGAGGCCTATAGAAAACTCCCAGCTTGGTGACTTCTCCTTTCCTGTATCTAATCTTTACCCCTACTACCTCAGTTAACGAGTCCCCAAACATCTTTTCTACAACTGTAATATTGTCCCTGATCAACAATACCACACCTCCCCCTCTTTTATCATCTTCTCTGTTCTTACTGAAACATCTGAATCCCTGAACATGCAACAGCCATTCTTGTCCCTGCTCTATCCATGTCTCCATAATGGCCACAACATCAAAGTCCCAGGTACCAACCCAAGCTGCCAGTTCATCCACTTTATTTCAGATGCTCCTCGCATTGAAGTACACACACTTCACTTGCCAGGTTCTCACTTGCCAATGTCAGATACTTGATTTGGGAACTCCCTACTCTCATCCTCTTCTGCACCTGTCCTACAATTTTGGGTCCCATCCACCTGTTGTATTAGTTTAAATCCACCTTAATATCTTTAGCGAATTTCCCCCCCAGGATATTGGTACTCCTCTGGTTTAGATGAAGACCATCCTGCTTGTAGAGGTCCCACCTACCCCAGAAAGAGCTCCAATTATCCAAAAACCCTAAACCCTCCTGCACCATCCCTGCAGCCACGTGTTCAACTCCTTTCTCTCCCTATTCCTCACCTCACTGGCACGTGGCACAGGCAGCAAACCAGAGAAAACAACTCTGTTTGTCCTAGCCCTAAGCTTCTATCCTAGCTCCCTGGATTTCTGCCTTCAGTCCCCATCTCTCTTCCGACCTATGTTGTTGGTGCCAATGTGGATCACGACTTGGTGCTGCTCTCCCTCCCCCCAAAGGATCCCAAAAACACGATCAGAGACATCATGGACCCTGGCACCCAGGAGGCAACACACCAACCTTGGGTCTTTCTTGTCCCCACAGAACCTCCTATCTGTCCCCTTAACTATCGAGTCCCCAATGACTACTGCTCTGCTCCTCTTCCCCCCTCCCTTCTGAGCAGCAGGTGCCCAACAGCTTTCCCCTGTTAAGTCATACCCACCGCCCCCCCCCTCAACAGTATCCAAAACGGTATACTCATTGTTGAGGGGAATGGCTACAGGAATAAGGATGATTCAATGCAGAGTTTTGTATGAGCTAAGTTGTTACAAGACTTACCAGGAACACCAATGACAGCGAGGATGGTGTCAAACACCTGATTCACCCTTTCCCTAAGAAGATGCATTTCGTTGTTTGTGACACAACCTTTCCTTTCCTGCTGCTGGCAATCTGTTGGAATTGGAGAATTCTCTCGGAGATGGAGCTGACACAGTTCCAGAGACTTTGTTTTATATTGTGTGGTATCTCCACTGGGAAACCATGATTACATCTTCAAACTTTTTAATATCATTTTTAACAAACAAGTTACGACAACAGGTTTATTTTAATGATGTGATTGCATTGAGATTTGCGTCTGGATTTGAATACCCCAAAGATTGGATTAATCTGATCCTGTTAGGTCTCAAATGTTCATTCCAATTTGTCTTATTTCACTCACTATCAGTCCCATCAAGATCTGAGTATCTTTTGATATTCTTTTCAGTGATGACCTTCATTCTGCTGAGGTTATTCAGTCATTTAATACCTCATGTTGTTGAGCTCCTTGAGAGCTGTTCTACTGCACACTGTTATCCCACAGCTTTCCTTGTTAATCCAGTTACACACTGATTTGGGAAATTCTATCTGTGGAGCACTCTAACACAGAACCTGAAGCTGATACCGACCACACCAACAGCTGGAACTTCCACTCGGTCACATTTTCTCAAAACAAAGACAAAACAAAAATCAGAACCTTACATTCAAATTGATGTCATTGTACAGGGTAAATGTCCCCTTTGCTCCAAAATTACACTGAAAGCAACACAAGTCTCAGTCCCCAGCACTTAGTCCATAGTGAATGTTATGACCTTTCAGTGTTTGTCCAAGTACTTTGTGAAGGTTTTGAGGATTTCTCCCACAATTCCCCTCCTGGACAATGCAGCACAGGCCCCGACCATCCTCTGGGTGGCATGTCCCCTCCAAACCATTTGCCATTCAGCTTAAAATTACACCACCTTGTTTATTGCCCTCTGACTAAGTGGGAAAACAGCTTACCATTCACCCTATCCACATCCCCCTTGGTCTTATATACCCCGATCTCTGCTATAAAGAAAGCACCCCGAGCTTATCCAGCCTCTCCCTTCACAGCGAAACTGCTGCAGCCCAAGCCATGTTCTGGTGAATGTCCTTTCCCCTCCCTCCAGTGAAATCACATCCATCCCTTGGTGCAGTGACCAGAACTGCACACAATACCCCAACTGTGGCCAATCCAAATGCCTGTAGAGCTCCAACAGGACCCTCCCTGCTCTGATAATCTCTGCCTCAATATGTAAAGGCATGTTTCCTATCTGAGTCCCAGTGCAGAGGTCAGTGAGGGGAATCGAGTCCCAGTGCAGAGGCCAGTGAGGGGAATTGAGTCCCAGTGTGTGAATGTGTGTGTGTGTGTGTGTGTGGCCACACACACAGACAGACACACAAATACACACACAGACAGATAGACACACACACATTCACAAACACACACACACACTTACACACCCACACACAGACATGCACACACACAGACACAGACAGATACACACACACTCACAAACATACTGACAAACACAGACACACATACACACAGATATCCACACATACACACACTCACTCACAGACTCACACAGACAGAGACAGAGACACACACAGATACACCACAAAGACTCACACACACAGATGGAGATACACACTCACAGGCACTCAAACAAACACACGCACATACACAGTCTCACACATACACACACACACACCCACACGCACACACAGACACAGACACAAACACATACACATAAATACACACACACACAAATACGCCGATTCTCTGACTTCTCATTTCCCTTCCTTAACATTTCTGTTTATATTTCATGGGATAGACGAGCCACCAATGTCCACCATAAACACCTTGTCTATACATCCTCACATCCTGTATCTTGCAAAGGCTGTATCCATTATCCAACTTCCTCTATCTCCATCACATATGTTCCGATGATGCCAACTTTGCCATCATCCCCCTTAACAAAGACTTCTCCAGCTCGGTTGTTGACAAGGCCCTCAGCGGGTCCAACCTATCTCCTGTACTTCAGTCCGCACCCCTTCTCTTCCCTCTCCAACAGAGATAGGGTTCCCATTGTCCTTACCTACCATCCCACCAACAACCATATCCAGAGGATCATTAGCCATCATCTCCAGCGAGATGCCACCACCATACATGCTCCAGGTAAGTTGAAGTCATCAGTTGAAAAAAAATCAGGAAGAAGGGAAAAAGGAGAAAAAAAAGAAGAAAGAAATGGAAAAAAAGAACAGGTGGAGCAGAGGAGTTCTGGCTGGAGCATCTTACTCTGCCGCCATTTTGGATCTGCACAACAAGCTGACATGTTCCCAACTACCATCAGGTCTGAGGAAGGGCCAGTCAATCCCAAACATTAACTCTGATTTCTCTCCACAGATGCTGCAGACCTGCTGAGCTTTTCCAGCAATTTCTGTTTTTATTGCTGATTTACAGCATCTGCAGTTCGTTCAGGTTTTATTTTATGATCAGACCTTGCCTCTCAGAATGGAGATTAAGTCTTTGTGTCAGAATTTTCTCTCATAGTTGCCCTGACACTGATGAACACTCACTGCTCTGTTATTCCTGGTCAATCCCTACCACTGTTCTTGAAAGGTGGAAACACACCAACTGCCCTCCAAACCCCTGGCGCCTTCCCTGTGGCCGGAAAGAAATTAAAGATTTGGGTCAGAGTCCCTGTAGATTCCTCCCTTGTCTCCTTGGATACAACTCCTCCAGACCTTGGGGTCTGTCTACATTTAAGCTCCCCCAAACTGAGGATATCTGCTCACATCATATATAAATCTGCTGAAGAGAAGCTGAGAGTGATGTTTATTTTGGAGTTTTCCTTCCCAATGCTATTCCCATCCTAGGTTGGGGAAAATTGTGTTCAAACAGTCATAGAGTCATTGAGATATACAGCATGGAAACAGACCCTTCGGTCCAACTCGTCCATGCCAACCAGAGATCTCAACCCAATCTCGCCTCACCTGCCAGCATCCGGCCCATCTCCCTCCAAATCCTTCATAACCATATACCCATCCTGATGCCTTTTAAATGTTGCAATTGTACCAGCCTCTACCACTTCCTCTGGCAGCTCATTCCATACAGGTAATCTGTGTGAAAATGTTGCCCCTTAGGTCTCTTTTATATCTTTCCCCTCTCATCCTAATCCCATGCCCTCTTTGTTCTGGACTCCCCGACCCCAGGGAAGAGACTGTGTCTATTTATCCTACCCATACCCCTCGTGATTTTATAAACCTCTATAAGGTCACCCCTCAGCCTCCGACACTCCAGGGAAAACAGCCCCACCCTGGTTAGCTCAAATCCTCCAACCCTGGCAACATTCTTATAATTTTTTTCTGAACACTTTCAAGTTTCACAACATCTTTCCTATAGGAAGGAGACTAGAATTGCACGCAATATTCCAACAGAGGCATAACCAATGTCCTGTACAGCCGCAATATGACCTCCCCAATCCTGTTCTCAATACTCTGATCAATAAAGGAAAGCATACCAAATGCCATCTTCACTATCCTATCTACCTGCGACTCTGCTTTCAAAGAGCTATGAACCTGCACTCCAAGGTCTCTTTGTTCAGCAACGCTCCCTTGGACCTTACCATTAAATGTATAAGTCCTGCTATGATTTGCTTTCCCAAAATGCAGCATCTTGCATTTATCTCAATTAAACTCCATCTGCCACTTCTCAGCCCATTGGCCCATCTGGTCAAGATCCCATTTTAATCTGAGGTTAACCTCTTCATGGTCCGCTACACCTCCAATGTTGGTGTCATGTGCAAACGTCCTAACTATACCTCACATCCAAATCAGTTATATAAATGATGAAAAGTAGTGGACCTAGCTGAGGCACTCACTGGTCACAGGCCTCTGCAAAATAACCCTCCACCATCACCCTCTGCCTTGGTCTTGAATTCCAATTCTTCAAATAAACACATTAGAAAATTGTTTCAGGCTAAGTGAAAGATAGTGTTGTTAAAAAAATAACATAATGCAGAAGAATGTCAGATATTTTACACACATTATGGTCTCCATCCTACAGAAAGGATATTGTGAAACTTGAAGGGATTCAGAAAGGATTTACAAGAATGTTACCAGAGTTGGAGGTTTTGAGCTGCAGGGAGAGACTGAATAGGCTGGGCTGTTTTCCCTGGAGTGTTGGAGGCTGAGGGGTGACCTTACAGTGGTTTATAAAAACATGAAGGGCATGGATAGGGTAAATAGACAAGGTCTTTTCCCTGGGTTGGGGGAATCAAGAGCTAGGGGGCATAGATTTAGGATAAGAGGGAAAAGATTTAAAAGGGACTTAAGGAGCAACGTTTTCAAGCAAAGGTTGTTGTGGGTATGGAATGAGCTGCCAGAGGAAGTGGTGAAGGCTGGTACCATTACAACATTTAAAAGCCATCTGGATGGGTGTATGAATGTCTAGATTACAGAGGAGGAAGTGCTGGATGTCTTGAAACAGTTAAAGGTGGATAAATCCCCAGGACTTGATCAGGTGTACATGAGAACTCTGTGGGAAGCTAGAGAAGTGATTGCTGAGCCTCTTTCTGAGATATTTGTATCATCGATGGTCACTGGTGAGGTACTGAAAGACTGGAGGTTGGCAAACGTGGTGCCACTATTTAAGAAGGGTGGTAAAGACAAGCCAGGGAACTATAGACCAGTGAGCCTGACCTTAGTGGTGGGCAAGTTGTTGGAGGGAATCCTGAGGGACAGGATGTACATGTATTTGGAAAGACAAGGACTGATTAGGGATAGTCAACATGGCTTTGTGCATGGGAAATCATGTCTCACAAACTTGATTGAGTTTTTTGAAGAAGTAACAAAGAAGATTGATAAGGGCAGAGCAGTAGATGTAATCAATATGGACTTCAGTAAGGCGTTCGACAAGGTTCCCCATGGGAGACCAATTAGCAAGGTTAGATCTCATGGAATACAGGGAGAACTAGCCATTTGGATACAAAACTGGCTCAAAGGTAGAAGACAGAGGATTGTGGTGGAGGGTTGTTTTTCAGACTGGAGGCCTGTGACCACTGGAGTGCCACAAGGATCGGTGCTGAGCCCGCTACTTTTTGTCATTTACATAAATGATTTGGATGCGAGCATAAGGGGTACAGTTAGTAAATTAGCAGATGACACCAAAATTGATGGTGTAATGGACAGTGAAGAGGGTTTCCTCAGATTACAACAGGATCTGGACCAGATGGGCCAATGGGCTGTGAAGTGGCAGATGGAGTTTAATTCAGATAACTGCGAGGTGCTGCATTTTGGGAAAGCAAATCTTAGCAGGACTTATACACTTAATGGTAAGTCCTAGGGAGTGTTACTAAACAAAGAGACCTTGAAGTGCAGATTTATAGTTCCTTAAAAGTGGTGTCGCAGGTAGATAGGATAGTGAAGAAGGCATTTGGCATGCTTTCCTTTATTGGTCAGAGTACTGAGTACAGGAGTTGGGATGTCATGTTGTGGCTGTACAGGACATTGGTTAGGCTATTGTTGGAATATTGCATGTAATTCTGGTCTCCTTCCTATTGGAAAGATGTTGTGAAGCTTGAAAGGTGTCAGAAAAAATTTACAACGATGTTGCCAGGGTTGGAGGATCTGAGCTAGAGGGAGAGACTGAATAGGCTGGGGCTGTTTTCCCTGGAGTGTCGGAAGCTGAGGCGTGACCTTATAGAGGTTTATAAAATTATGAGGGGCATGGATAGGATAAATTGACAAACTCTTTTCCCTGGGGTTGGGGAGTCCAGAACTAGAGGGCATAGGTTTAGGGTCAGAGGGGAAAGATATAAAAGAGACCTAAGGGGTAACGTTTTCACACAGAGGGTGGTACGGGTATGGAATGAGCTGCCAGAGGAAGTGGTGGTGGATGGTAGAATTGCAACATTTAAGACGCATTTGGATGGGTATATGAATAGGAAGGGTTTGGAGGGATATGGGCCGGGTGCTGTCAGGTGGGACGAGATTGGGTTGGGATATCTGTGCCAGCATGGAGAGGTTGGACCGAAGGGTCTGTTTCCATGCTGTACATCTCTATGACTCTATAAATAGGAAGGGCTTAGAGGGATATGGGACAAGTGCTGGCAAATGGGACTAGATTAGTTTGTGATATTTGGTCAGCCTGGATGAGTTGGACACACACACACACACACGTAAATACATAACACCTTGCATGGGAAAACCATTCACTCTGTTCATCTACAGTTCCTTCAAACTTCGAACTGAGTGAATGTGCGAAGCTATCTCAATCAGAATCAGATTGGGGGATCTCTCACTTGTTCAGGTAGGATTCAGATTAATGTAGTTGGCAGCCCTCACTAAGTCTGGCTATATTTCTGTTTTCTAGGAACCAAATAATGATAAATTAATATGACACTCAATGATAAATAATAAAACTTAAGCCTTTATTTTGTAATTCGGTTAGAAATGTCAAGTTGGATTCTAAATGAGCCAGGAAGCCAGCCATCGAATTAACTCATATTCAGATACTTCCCAACTATTATCGTGGACCTGGGTCAAATCCTATCAATGACAGATGGCAGAACTTCAACTGAAACACGTGGAATTATGATTCTAATCTGACGATGAAAGCCTTGTCAATTGTTGTTAAAACCCATCTGGTTCTCTAACGCCCTTTAGGGATTAGGCCTGTCCTTGTCTTCTCTGGGCTACATGTGACTCCAGACCCACAGCAATTAGTGTGGTTTATGGAGGTCAGCCATCTAAGCTCCAGGCCCTCACAGCAGGAGGTCCTCAAGATTGTGTCCTAGCCCTAACTATCTTTAGGGACTGTATAACTGACCTTCCCTCAGGCAGAATGTCATGAGTCCGAGGATTCGTTAATACTCGCACAATGTTCAGCAGCATTCTTCCCTCCTCAGATACTGAAGCTCTCCATGTGGCTCTGCAGCAAGATCCTGGCAACTTCCAGGCCCGGGCTGACAAATAACAATGAATATTCGGCCACACAAGTACAAAACAATTACTATCTTCAATCATCTAAATAATGCCTTTTGACATTCAATGGCTTTGCTGTTCCTGAATCCCCTAAGATCAACAACCTGGGAGTTACATTGAGCTGAAAATGAAACGGATTTACAATGTGGCTATAAGAGGAGGTCAGGGGGCAAGGTCAGTGCAGTGAGGGATGTACCTCATGGCTCCAAAAGCCTCTCCACCATCTCCAAGGCACACGTCAGGGGTGTGATGGAATATTCCCCACTTGCCTGGATGGAAATATCTCCAAGATCCCTCAGGAAATGGGATCCCAGCATGACCAAGCAGCCATAGAAAAGCACAATGTTGCAGACACCCAAAATCCGAAATGAAATCAGAAAGTGCAGGAGAAATTCAGCAAACCTGGTAACACCTGTGGAGAGAAATATCGAGTTAACCTTTGGAGTCCAATATAATTCTTCTTCAGAACAGTGCTGATCAGGAGTCATGTTGGACTAGAAACATTCATTCTCTTTCTCTCTTCACAGTTACAACAGACCTGCTGAGTTTTTCCAACATTTTCTCTTTTACGATGAAGTTACCAGTTTGATTGGCACCACATCTACAAACATTCAGTCCATCCACAACCAGCGTTCAGTAGCAGCATTGAGTGTCATTGACAATAAGCAACAATGCTCCGTAGACATCATCTTCAACATCTATGGCCACTACCTTCCTAAAGACAAAGGCAGTAGATGCATGAGAACACCATGACCTGCATGTTCCCTTCCAAACCACTCACAATCCTGACTTGGATTATATTCCTTCAGTAAAGTTGCTTTAGTCCCAGTGAACCATAGGGCTGCTCTCTCAGAGACACAGTTGGTCGTGAGTTTAACCAGTGGAGGGGCGGGATTGAGAAGGTGGGAATTTCATGGTGATCTCAGCCAGTGTAGGGATTGAACTTGTGCTGTTAACATAAAACCTAGAACAGTACAGCACAGGGCAGGCCTTCAGCCCTTGATGTAGTGCCGACTTTTTTTCCACCCTAAGTTCAAACTAAGTGACATACTTTCATTGTTCTATCTTCTATGTGTCTCTACAAGAGTCGGTTAAATGTCCCTAATGTCTCTGACTCTATTCCCACCGCTGGCAGTGCATTCCACACACCCACCACACTCTGTGTAAAGAATCGACCTCTAACATCTCCCCTAATCCTTCCTCTATTACCTTAAAATGATTCACCCTTGTGATAGCCATTTCCACCTTGGGAAAAAGTCTCTGGCTAGCCACTCTTTCATTGCCTCTCATCATCTTGCACAACTCTATCATCCTTCTTTGCTCAAATAAGAAAAGCCCTAGCTCCCTCAACATTTCTTCATAAGACATGCCCTCCAGTTCAGGCATGCATCCTGATAAATCTTCACTGCACCCTTTCCAGAAACTTCCATATCCTTCTCATCATGAGTCGACCAGAACTGAACACAATATTCCAAGTATGTTCTAACCAGGGATGTGTAGAGCTGCAGCACAACCTCATGGCTCTTAAACTCAATCCCCCTGCTAATGAAAGCAAACACACCATCCAGCTTCTTAACAACCCAACAACGTGGGTGACAACTTTGAGGGATCTATGGACACAGAACCCAAGCTCCTTCTGTTCCTGCCAAGAATCCTGCCTTTAACCCTGTATTCTATATTCAATATTGACTTCCAAAATGAATCATCTCACACTTTTCCAGGTTGAACTCCATCTGCCACTTATCAGCCCAGCTCTGCATCCTGGTAATGCCCCATTGCAACCTACCACAGCCCTCCATACTGTTCACCATTGCACCAACCTGCATGTCATCAGCAAACTTGCTAATCCACCCTCCCACTTCCTCATCCAGATCGTTTACAAAAATCACAAAGAGCAAAGGTCTCAGAATGGATCCCTGTGGAGCACCATTGTTCACCAAGCTCCAAGCTGAATACTTCCCATTTCCCACCAGCCTCTGTCTTCCATGGGCCAGCCAATTCTGTATCCAGATCGCCAAGGGGATTTCAGCAGCTTTGAGACACGTCTTTGAAACTTGTTCTGTGCCTGTCCATGGAATGCCTGTGTTAGTAACTCTCTGCTGACCATGCGTTCAGTAACATGAGGGTTCCCCTCGACGGTATTGATTTAGACCAGGCTTCTAACTTTGAGTTGAGAGGTATTTGATTTAATTATACTTTCCTCAAGATTGTGTTCTCAAATCATAAAACCCCTTCAGTGTGGAAGCAGGCCATTCAGTCCATCAAGTCCACACTGACCCTCTGAAGAATAGGCCACCACCCCTAAACCTGCAACCCTGCATGTCCCATAGCAAATCCACTGAGCCTGCACATCCCTGACACGATAAGCAATATAGTGTGGCCAATCCACTTAACTCACACATCTATGGACTGTGGTAGGAAATCCACACAGACACAGGGAGAATGTGCAAACCCCACCCAGACAGTCCCCAAGGGTGGACTAGAACCTGGGTTCCTGGTGCTGTGAAGCAGCAGTGCTACTACTGAGCCACCATGCCACTCCAAAGCTGCAGTGAACATTCAGGCAGACCAGAGGATTTAGTGACCCACTCCTGATAAGTCATGGTGACTGTAGTTACAGCATCTGGATCTGTAACCTGACCAACAAAGCAGAAGCTGGAGAGAGAGGAAACTCTGTAAAATAGAATGAGGAGTCACAATCAGATCAGCCAAGATTTTATTGATTGGCCCACTCCTGCAACTCATTCCTATATTTCTGTTTGGAAGAAGCCAACTACCTTTCTCTGCCAGGATAACATGCAGGTCAGGAGTGAGTCAACTTCTTCCGTTCCTGGGGAACAGGAGCCTGCGGGCTCATGAGCCTCCAGATTTCCCTGTGTACCAGTCTTGGTAAGATATAGAATATACACAGATCCCTCCAAAGTGCAAACGGCAAAAGGAAAAGGTGACTCACGATGGTTAACAAACGCAGTTAAAGGAGGATATCCCTGAGATTGCTCAGATGGTGGGGCACCGCAGTACAAGGGAGGGTCTGTGGAATGGGCCCAATCTTGAATTCTGGATGGACAGGAAGTTAGAAGTTCTTCGGGAAGCCCACCACATGCCTGAGTCACCTCGAGTGTGTATGAGGTGTCACGGCCGAGTGCCTTGTCTGGAGGTTATGGATAGCTCGGATCGTGAACTGGAGATGGACTGATGCCTTTGCAGTCAGTTGTGCCGGCGTTAACAGGCCTGCTCCTCTGCTGTCCAACCCTGCACCCCAAGTTCTTTCCTCCCTCAGCCAGCACAATCCATGTTCAAGGAGGAACCTGTTCCCGAGCAGCGGTTCCCTGATGAGAGCCGATACTGCCATAGAGGGAGAGCTCCGGTGTGAGCCAACTGTATCCCAGACTGTGATCAGGTCCAGGTAGAAGACAGGCAATTCCTGGAACAAGACCCAAGTCTGGGACCACTGCTCGGAAAGGAACTACATGTCCTAACAGAGGCCGCACACCTGTCAGAAGAAATACATGATCAGGGCCCACCATCTTGGAGGAGGCTCGATGTGAAGGTATCGCTGCAGGGTCTGAAGGTGGAAAGTTATGGGTACAAACTCACACCAGCGCCTGAACACCCTCCTCAAGCAGGAGACCCAGAACCGCAGCAGTGACCTGGTGTTACCCCCTAGGCCCAGAAAATCCCCAGTGAGATTTATCTGTATGGGGTGGGTGACAAAGCTAGGGGGAGGGGCCAATGTGACCAGCCGGTACCCAACATGGCAGCCACCAGCTGGTTTCTGGCCATCACTCATGCCCTGTAAGACAACATTCAGAGCAGTCCTGTCTTCTGTGCTGGGCGAGTGGTTACCTGGGTCACCAACATGGGCCAATTTGCCAGCCAGGATTCCTCAGCTGGCCAATGAAAGACTCCCAGGTCGAGGAGGTGAGTGGTAATTCCCCCTGAAGCACCGGAGCTCATCTGGCAGGGCGTCCATCTGTTACAGTCCGACCAAATGGTCCAAGCGCCTTGCTCCAGGTGATCCTTGCAGAGGACATTGCTGAGTGGACCTCCTTGCACTTTCCCATCCTCTGCAGCTCTGTGAACATGAGGAGTGAAACATCGGTGTACACCAAGAAAACCCAGCTCGAGCCCCAGCCCATGCAGAGCCATACCTGAAAGCAGCTTAATGTAAACTATACAGGAGTGGGACCATGCAGAGAGAGGAAAACCGGCCTATACAGGGGACAGGCCTGACCCACTGCTCTCCCAAAGCACAAGGCTACCTTCGGGGACCTGTTAACCTTTCCCGGACACTCTGCGGCAGTGTACAGAGTCAGGTCTGAGTGACCTGCACATTCCGAACATAAAAGCTCACAGTGTCCTGAGCAGATACTCTCGATCCACTCTGTTAAACATCTTTCCCTGATCAAAGGAGAAAAATACGCAACAGGCCAATCCTTTGGGAATAATCGATCACATTCCGTCCCAAGAAGATGTTATTGTGGATGATCCAGATCTTTAACAAACAGAGGTCCCCTTCTTAGATAACAGACTGGTGGTGACCCTGCCCCAAGAAAGGACCATACCTCCAGGACTCACACATTTTCACCTCCACCCCACCCCCCCAGGACATCCCAGAATGCCCTGAGGAACTTCCCGCCAGCCCCTGGGGTCCTGTTTCTGTAAAAATGCTGGAGGGCACCGGTTAGTTCCTCCAAGCTCTGAGGGGCATTGAGTTTCTTGGCACCATTACAGCTGACCTGCGGCAGGTTGTCCCACAGAACCTTGTCAGCTTCCTCGCTGGACAGATCTGGAGAGAACAGAGCAGGAATAGACCCTGACTTGGGCCCTGATGCCACTTCTATCTGAGACAAGGGATCATCAGCAGTTAGCAGCACAAGGAGCTGCTGGTGGAGCCCATGCCTTTTTTCCAGCGAGTAGAAGAAATGGGAGCCGCGGTCAAGATCCCAATGGAACTGGATTCACGAACTCATGTACGCACTCCAGGACCCAAAGGGATCCAGACCCGGGGGCACAGCCTTCTGCTCTTCATGCACCATCCCATAGGGCCAGGTCCATGTCCGGCTGACCGCAACATAACTCTGGATCAAACACCTCCTTCTCCAACTCCATGATCCTGGATTTCCAACTTTTCATTGACACCCATGTGTCCCCCTGACAGAAGACATGGATGTGAGTCTTGCTGACATCCCTCAAGGAGGGGAAGCTCCCCCTGCTTCCCTCTCCAGCCAGTCCTGAAGTAGCAAATCAAGTCCCAGAACAGCTTGTGCCCCAACAGCAGGGTGTTGAAGTGTCAATACCCCGACCTCGCCCAGGTATGGAACGGACTGAGCTCCACTCGCACCAGGTTGTCACTGGAGATCACCTCCTGACACATCGAGGCCTTCAGAACACAGAAGGTGTACGCCCTGAAAATGTACAGATGGTCAGTCCTGGACACTCCAACCCCAGGCCTCACAAAGTTGATGGCAATGGAATCCAGTGTACATTTCACCAGGCATCTACCAAGTCTCTCAACTTGCCCATCGATGCTGAGCTCTTCTGGGTATCTCCATGGCCCCTCCTCCTGAGAGGGCAATTTAAATGTTCCCTGAGAAGGATGGGCTCCCCCTCACTGATGGAAGGAAGAAGACTAGATGCTTCCTTGTCCTAAATGCTCATGCACCATCTAAGCTGCAGATACCTTCATGAAGTGAATCATTGAGCCTCTGGAATGAACCGTGAGTTGGAGCAGATGGCTGGGTCACCTTGACCCTCAAGATCTCCAGCTGGGAAAAGAGGCCAACAAGATAGCCAGCCCTCCAGAATTGGAGGCCAGTGACTCAGGAAGACCCTTCCCTGCCACTCCAGGAGCCATGTAGCTTTGTCTCCTGATGCAGTCAGGATTTATTGCAGGAGGCTCACTGTGTAGATTCATTCCCTGAGGAGCGAAGGATATGATATCTGCGCTCGGCCTTCCTGCTGCCTTTGACGTTGAGGCTAGCTATGAATGGGTTACCAGCAACAACAAAAGAATGAGAACTAACTTACTGAGTGGGGGAGGGACTCTTTTCCCCCTCCACACACAGAGGGCACTGCAAATGGAGGAACCATCTGCTCACTCACTGATCATGATTGGTCGCTTGGGTGTTGGCAGCGGTCTTCAAGGCAGACCAGTTCCTCCAGAGTAGTCCCACCTCCTTGCAGGCATGACACCGCACAGCCTTTGTTTCAGAAAGATTATAAGGAGAACTATCGAACCTGTGAGACTGACATCTGTTGTGGTTAAATTGTTGGAGGTGAGCTTAAAAACTAAGATTTTTGGATATTTATGGAGGCAGAATTTGATTCAGGATAGTTGGCATCCTTTTGTATGAGGAAAACTGTGTCTTGCAAATGTAATTAAGTTTTTTGAAGAAGTTATCTAAAAGGTGGATGAGGGCAGAGCAGTAGATGTTGTTTACATGGACTTTAGTAAAGTTTTTGACCAGGTTCCACAAAGTAGACTAATTAGTGAAGTTCGATCACATGGGATTCAGAGTGATCTTGCCACTTGGTTACAAAACTGGATTAACGTCAGGAGACAGAGTAACGGCAGAGGATTGTTCACCCATAGAGGGCAGTATGTCAGGAGTCTGCGCTCTGTTGTTGCCGTCCTTGGAAAATAGATGCTGAGTTGTTGCAACTGACAGTAGACCGGATTGAAATGGTCCAAATAAAATGTTGCTTCATCTGGAAGGTGTGCTCTGGGCTTTGGATAGTGAGGAGGGAAGAGGTGAATAGGTAAGTGTTGCAGCTTCTGTAATTGCATGGGAAGGTGCCATGGGGGAGTGGGGAAGTGTTCGGGGTGATGGAGGGTGTCTCTGAGGGAACGGACCTTATGAAAAAGAACAAAGATCAAAGAACAAAGAAAAGTTACAATCCAGGAACAGGCCCTTCAGCCCTCCAAGCCTGAGCCAATCCAAATGTACTGTCTAAACCTGTCGCTCAATTCCTAAGCATCTGTATCCCTCTGCTCCCCACCTACTCATGCATCTGTCCAGACACATCTTAAATGAATCTATCGTGCCTGCCTCTACCACCTCTGCTAGCAACGCGTTCCAAACGCCCACCACCCTCTGTGTGAAGTACTTCCCCCCTGTATCCCCTTTAAATGTTTCACCTTTCACCTTCAAAGCTTGACCTCTCATTATTGAATCCTTCACCCTGGGATAAAGCTTGTCTCTATCCACCCTGTCTGTACCCTTCACGATTTTGTAAACCTCAATCAAATCCCCCCTCAATCTCCTTCTTTCTAATGAAAACAGACCTAACCTACTCAACCTCCCTTCATAGCTCGCACCTTCCATCCCAGGCAACATCCTCATAAACCTTCTTTGCACCCTGTCCAAAGCATCCTCATCCTTTTGGTAATGTGGCGACCAGAACTGTACACAGTATTCTAAATGTGGCCAAACCAATGTCTTGTACAATTTTAACATGACTTGTCAGCTCTGATACTCAATACCCCATCCAATGAAGACAAGCATTCTGTCTGTCTTCTTGACCAGTATATCCACCTGTGCAGCAACCTTCAGGGTACAATGACCTGCACTCCCAGATCTCTCTGCCCATCAACTTTTCCCAAGGGTCTTCCATTCATTGTATAATTCACTCTAGAATTAGACTTACCTAAATACATCACCTCATTGAACGCTATCTGCCACTTTTCCACCCGACTCTCCAATCTATCTATACCTTCCTGT
Source organism: Hemiscyllium ocellatum (assembly GCF_020745735.1). Taxonomy (NCBI): domain Eukaryota; kingdom Metazoa; phylum Chordata; class Chondrichthyes; order Orectolobiformes; family Hemiscylliidae; genus Hemiscyllium; species Hemiscyllium ocellatum. The sequence goes on along the minus strand of NW_026867458.1, from coordinate 314,343 downwards.
ATTGTCTGACAGTCCCTTATGCTTTCTGCTACTCCACCAATCTTCGTGTCATCTGCAAACTTGATGATCAGACCAACAGTGCCCTCTTCCAGATCATTTATGTATATCACAAACAACAATGGCCCCAAACACTGACACCTGTGGACCACCACTGGTCACCTTTCTCCATTTCGAGAAACTCCCTTCAACTACTACTCTCTGTCTCCTGTTGCTCAACCAGTTCTTTATCCACCTAGCTAGAACACCCTGCACACCATGTGACTTCACTTTCTCTGTTAGTTTACCATAGGGAACCTTATCAAACATCTTACTAAAGTCCATGTATATGACATGAACTGCCCTTCCTTCACCTGTCAACTTGGTCACTTCCTCAAGTAACTCTATTAAGTTGGTAAGGCACGATCTCCCTTGCATAAAACCATGTTGCCTATCACTGATGAGCCCATTCTTTTCTAAATATAAATAGATCCTAACCCCTAGATCTTCTCCAGAAACTTTCCCACCACTGACGTCAGGCTCACTGGTTCGTAGTTACCTGGAATATCCTTACTACCCTTCTTGTACAGGGGGACAACATGAACAACCTTCCAGCCCTCTGGCACCTCACCTGTGTTTAAGAATGCTGACAAGGGATGAGAGGGGACAATGTGTTTGATGGTGCTGTCCTGCAGGAGGTGGTGGAAGTGGCTGGGGATGATTGTGTGAATGTGGAAGTGAGTGCAGTGGAAAGTGAGGACAAGGGAATCTCCATCATTGTTCTGGAAAGGAGGTGAAGGGGTGAGGGTATAAGCACAGGAGGTGGGTCCGTCACAGATGAAAGTCCTGTCCACCAGAGTTGGGGCGGGGGAGGATTTCTCATTTGAGGGAAAGCGAAGCCATGTCAGAGGTTTCCCACTGGAATGTGGCATCATCAAACAGAAATAACAGAGAGACAGGGAAACTGGGAGAATGGAGTTACTCTCGGCTGATCATGTGTTCGGGCCACATGGAGAAGATCTTCTTGAAAGATTGAAAAGAATCAAGCATTTTCATTGCAGATTTTGTCTTACATCTAACCTAAAGCGGGATGTAAAAATATAGGGTCAGACACTTAAATAGATATTTCATAATGCTCAGCAATGATTGTTTCTGTTCAAAAAGAAGGACTCAATAAGAAGATGAACAACCCACAGTTTAAAGATTCTGTCAAGGAGAGTATTCAATCACAAACTAGAAAATTCAAACTGGCAAGAACTAGTGTAGGCCCGATTTGGAATGCTTATTTTCGGAATAAGAGGCAGATTGTATAAAATGAAAAACAAGAAAAATGTTATGAAAATAAGTTGGCATGAAATCTCAAAACAAGTAGCAAGCATTTCTCTGTGTATACAAGAAGATAGTTCAAGATGGGTGTGTGATCCTTCGAAGAAAGAAAGTCAGGCAAGTCCACGTCTCCATTTTGCCAGAGCTGTGAGGTGAGAAGGAGTGGTGAAGAAAGGGCTGCTGAGAAGGGTGAGTTTTCCCGCATTAAAAGGGACTTACCTCGGGAGTTGGACCTTCATTTGCGGAGAGTTGTGAGGGAGGAGCGAAGGACTTCTAGGATGTCATATATTTGTGTGGTTGCGTTGCCCATAACACTATTCGGGTAGTGTCTTCCACCCATCCTCCTCCTCTAACCAAAAAAAAAGGTTCTGTGCGCCAAATTGGTAAGGTAACAAGTTTATTTTTTATTCCTTATTTTTCAACAGTTTCTTTGGGAATTTAGAATCATGGAAATGGAGGAGAGGGCAGTTGAATGTTCCTCCTGCAGAATGCGGGAGGTAAAGGTCACCACTAGTGTCCCTGCTGACCACATCTGCGGGAGGTGCACTCAACTCCAGCTCCTTGAAAACCACGTTAGGGAACTGGAGCTGGAGCTGGATGAAGTTCAGATCATTCTGGAGGCAGAGGGAGTTACAGGGAGGTAGTCACACCTCAGGTACAAGAAAAAGGCAGATGGGTTACAGTCAGGGGACGGAAAGGGAACTGGCAGGCAGTGCAGGGATCCCCTGTGGCCATTCTCCTCGACAATAAGTATACCATTTTGGATATTGTTTGGGGGGATGACTTACCAGGGGAAAGCAGTGGGGCACAGGCTCTGGCACAGAGTCTGTCCCTGCTGCTCAGAAGGGAAGGGGAAAGAGGAGCAGAGCAGTAGTCATTGGGGACTCTATAGTTAGGGGGACAGATGGGAGGTTCTGTGGGGGTGAGAGAGATCACGGTTGGTGTGTTGCCTCCCAGGTGCCAGGGTTCGTGATGTCTCTGATCGTGTTTTTGGGATCCTTAAGGGGGATCCTTAACAGCCCCAAGTCATGATCCACATTGGCACCAATGACATAGGTAGGAAGAGAGATGGAGATTGAAGGCAGAAATTTAGGGAGCTAGGATGGAAGCTTAGAGCTTGGACGAACTAGTTGTTGTCTCTGGTTTGTTGCCCGTGCTGTGTGCTAGTGAGGCAAGGAATAGGGAGAGAGAGGAGTTGAACACGTGGCTACAGGGATGGTGCAGGAGGGAGGGTTTTGGATTCTTGAATAATTGGGGCTCTTTCTGGGGTAGGTGGGACCTCTACAAGCAGGATGGTCTTCATCTGCACCAGAGGGGTACCAATATCCTGGGAAGGGAAATTTGCTAAGGTTATTGGGGTGGGTTTAAACTAATCCAGCAGGGGGATTGGAACCATAATTGTATATAGAACATAGAACATAGAACAATACAGCACAGAACAGGCCCTTCGGCCCACGATGTTGTGTCGAACATCTATCCTAGATTAAGCACCCATCCATGTATCTATCCAATTGCCGCTTAAAGGTCGCCAATGATTCTGACTCTACCACTCCCACGGGCAGCGCATTCCATGCCCCCACCACTCTCTGGGTAAAGAACCCACCCCTGACATCTCCCCTATACCTTCCACCCTTCACCTTAAATTTATGTCCCCTAGTAACACTCTGTTGTACGCGGGGAAAAAGTTTCTGACTGTCTACTCTATCTATTCCTCTGATCATCTTATAAACCTCTATCAAGTCACCCCTCATCCTTTGCCGTTCCAACGAGAAAAGGCCGAGAACTCTCAACCTATCCTCATACGACCTATTCTCCATTCCAGGCAACATCCTGGTAAATCTTCTCTGCACCCTCTCCAAGTATAAGTTCAAGTATAGAAGATGTTAAGAGTAGGGAGGTCCGATATCAAGTTTCAGGGACACAAGATGGCCCGGCAAGCAAGAAGTTGGTTTGAAGTGTGTCTACTTCAATACCAAGAGCATTGCCACCAGGTATTACATTGTGGTAATATAAACAAGGACAGGAGTTAACGATAGTGCCCTGGGTGGTGTGGGAGAGCAGAGAGAGACCTCAGGGTTCAGGGACATACTTCTTTGAAATTTGTATCCCAGTCAGACAGGGTGGTTAAGAAGGTGTTTAGCATGCTTGCCTTCATTGCTCAGACCTTTGAGTATAGGAGTTCTGACATTATATTGAACTTGTACAGGACAGTGATGAGGCCTCTTCTGGATTAATGTGTGCAATTCTCATCGCCCTGTTATGGGAAGGATATTATTAAAGTGGAGAGGGTTCAGTAAAGGTTTACGAAGATGTTGTCAGGAAGAGAGGGTTTGAGATATAGACATGGGCTGTTGCATTGGAGGGTGAGGGGTAACCTTATTGATGTTTAAACAATCATGAGGAGCACAGACAAGATGAATGATAAGGGTCTTTTCCCTTGGGTGGGGAGTTCAAACCTGGAGGGTATATTTTTAAGGTGAGAGGAGAAAGATTGAAAAAGGACATGAGGGGCAATGTTTTTAGAATTTTGGATGTGGAATGAACTATCAGAGGAAATGGTGGATGTAGATACAGTTACAATGTTTAAAATACATTTGGACAAGTTCACGAATAGGAAAGGTTTGGAGGGATATGGGCCCAGCGCAGCAGGTGGGAATAGTTTAGTTTTGGAACATGGTCAGTGTGGCCTGGTTGGTCCGAAGGGTCTGTCCCTGTGTTGTATGACTCAATGACTCCATGACATTATGGTACGCAGTCAAAGCACACGTTAGTCTCTGCACACGCTCACTTCGCCCTCCAGCTCATGGGCTGGGACACAGCACGGGGAAAGGTATTGTTGATGGATGGAGATACCGAGGGCTTTTATGTACAGTGGGTGTGTAATGGAGGAACGACAGATCAGGAACTACAGAGGGACAGATCAGGATTGATGAAGCTGCACAAGGGAGGGCAATTAGACAGGGGCCATGGAGGGGGACAGGGGCTAAATGTGCGGTGGGCGGGGGACGGGGGGTGCGGGATTGTCCAATATTGAAGAGGGGCAGGTGCAGATTCCATCTCAGGATTGAACAACAGAACCAGGGAAGGAAACGAGGAGAGGAAAGAGAGAGAGAAATGAGAGAAGAAGCAAGAGAATGGGAAAGAACACAGATAAAGGTGGGAAAAAGAGACAGGAGAGAAAAATACAAAAGAAGAGGCTGTCAGTAAGATAGAGAGAGCGAGAGAGAGAGAGAGAGATAGTGTGAGAGAGAAAGATTGAGAGGGAGAGAGAGATGTTGTGTGATACAGACAGAGGGTGAGAGACAGAGGCAAAGAGAGAGATAGGGAGAGAAAAGAGGAAAAATCAGACAGATATAAACACGTGCTAAGGAAAGATATGGTGCGATTTAACAATTGATATTCACCATTCCAGTTGGTCTAAGCTCTTGCGATGGTCTCTCACACTCTTTCTCACCCATTCAGGACAGACTCTGCTCCAGGGGCTTGCTTTTGAGATTCAACCATTCCCCACACTCTCACACTCAGAGACAGACTGAAACCGACAGATACTCACTCCCTGCTCAGTGTACACAGTGAACGTTGAGTAGGTTAGGATAGTTTTCATTAGAAAAAAGGAGATTGAGGGGAGACCTGATTGAGGTCTACAAAATCATGACAGGTATAGACAGGGTAGACAGAGATAAGCTTTTTCCCAGAGTGAAGGATTTAACAACGAGAAGTCACACTTTCAAAGTGAGAGGTGAAAAGTTAAATAGGGATATATGCAGCAAGGACTTCACACAGAGAGTGGTGGGTGTTGCGAGCAGAGGGAGTAGAGGCAGGCACAGTAGGTTCATTGAAGATGCGTCTGGACAGATGCATGAATAGGTGGGGAGTAGAGGGAGAGAGATGCTTAGGAAATGAGCGACAGGTTTAGACGGAGGCTTTGGATCAGCTCAGGCTTGGAGGGCCAAAGGGCCTGTTCCTGGGCTGGAAATGTTTTTGTTCTTTGTTCTTTGAAGGGAAAATGGCTGCCAGAACCTGTTTGAAATATCCCCAAATCTCTCACTGAAAGCCCCCTCTCCGCCCAAGTCCCAGCTCATCCAGTCAGCTCCCAGCTCCCTCTACCCAGGGCATACATCCCCCAGGGATGGAGCACAGCCAGAGCCACCTCAGTGGGATTAGACGGGGGAGGGAGGGAGGAGGTGTGAGAGAATGCAGCAGGGAAACAGTTTCATCCAGTCTGCCTTTGTATACTCCTACTTTGCATTTTATTGTCTTGGAATAAAAAACAAATATATTTTCAAACTGATCAAATTCCTTTTGTCTGTGGTTTCCTATTGATCAATGTGACAAATCTCAACTTGCAATTGTCAGGAATCTAACCCAGTTCACCTGTTTGGAAGACAGCTACACTAACCAGGATAGCAGCATCACTGTGCACTTTAACACAGCACAGTCCCCAAACATAGTTAAAAAGACCTTTATCATAACAAATCAAACAGAGTTCATATTGATTCACTGAAAGTGATATTCGGTCAGGGGACGATAGCTTATATGAAGAGGTAGATTTGAAGGAGCATCTGAAACCGGAGAGGGAGCTGGGTCATTGGGTGGGTGCAGAGAGGGAGTCCAGAAATCCCTCTGGTTGGGCTTGGATTCCCCCGGCAACGCATCAGCTGGTTCATGGGAAGGAACAAGTAAAGAAACGGGATGATGTCAGAGAACTGGTTTAGTCCAGACTGCCTTTGTCTCCTCCTGCTTTGCATTTTATTGTTTGAGAATGAAAGCCACATGTATTCACAAACTGATCCAATTCCTTTGCTCTTTGGGTTTGACTGTTGATCAATGTGAAAATCTCAAAGTGCGATTGCCAGGAACCAACACGAGGAATTGAATGAAAACAAAGTAAATTATTGTTGAAAATAAAGGTGCAATCAAAAGACACAGAATCTTTACAATATTTTATTTCCTTTTTCAACAGGAAACTTATCGTTTTTTAAAAAACTTGCCCAGATGTGTTGCTCAGAGAATTCAGTGAGGAAAAGTGGCCAGGAGCCTGTCATTGCATTTCCCTCTCTCCTGCAGTGAACGATTACACCTTCCTCCATATCATTTATTTTTCTAACCTTTTCACTCACTGAGAATGGATTACTTGGGATAAATGTAGCTTTTGTGTATATTTAATTCCTCTTTTGGTTTTACTTTTGTTCCTCCACTTCCTGCTAATTGTTGCTGATTACTAACAGCACTTTACACTGGCTTTACATCTCCAGTCTCTGTCATTTTGCCCCTTAGATGGAGTCATTCCTTGACCATTGGGAAAGGAGAGTTATCATGTTGCTGCTCCTCCTTCTCCTTTCGGTCCATTCCTCACGTGGACTCCTCCTTCCGTTATCTGCTGCACCTAATGTTGGCTCTCAGTTACTTGGATTGATTCACCAATTCAATTATTGTTCTAACTGGATATGACATGGTATACTTTAACTGGTCTCTGAAATGTTTCTGTGTCACCACATAAATAAGTGCATTTGTGCAGCAACTTAAGTTCCTCAGCATATATCCAATCTGAACAAAGAGACCAAAAGAAACAGAATCCAAGGAATAACCAGCATTAAAGAAATATAAAATATGCAACAACCAGAGAAGTATGAAGCTGGCAGATATGGCAAAGAGTAAAATCACAGAATTCTTCCTGCTCTCTACCTCTGGATCATTCTCTGTTTTTCTCTGACCTCCCAGTTCCTTCCGCACCTTAATGGCCTCGAAGATGTGTCTGACAGTCAGAATGTTGATAAAGACAATAAAAGTGAATGGGAACATTGGTGTTAAAAAAGTCTCAAAATATCTAAAACCTATCCACCGAGGGTCGTCATAATAACCAGGCCTGATATAACAGTACCATGGAACATTGTTGATCATCTTTCCAGGGTAATACACAAAGGAGTTGGGTATGTTCTTTAAATAAAAGAAGATGCAGATTGTTGCTAGAACCCCGGTTGCAGTTTTTCCTGTGCAGTACTTCGTTTTCATCTCATGTAAACAAATGGCGACAAATCGATCAAAGGAAAAAGCAATGGTGAACCATGCAGAACAATCAATGGTCAAGCGGTTGAGGGCATAGATAACACCACAAACAGGAGTGATTTGCAGGAAACACAGTGGATAATAATACTGTCGAAATCGGTGAAGGATGATATAAAAAACAATGAACAGTAGATCTGACGTTGTCATGGCCACAAGATAACGAGTGCTGCACGTAGAAAGACCACATTTGCCCCGAGCTAAGATTACAATCACCACGAGACTAACTGTAAGAGAAAGGAAAAAATAGATTTGAAGTTAATAATGAAACATTCTCGGTGCCTGAGCCCAGACTGTAAGTAATGACACAAAGGTAATTGCTATTCCATGTTATATGAAGTTTAAAGAATCTCTCTCAATGAATCATTTGCTCTTTTAAAGGTCATAGGGAAGAACATGAGCAGCAGATTACTCACAGAAACACGGTCATATACTCAGGATGTTTTTGGGTCAGCAGCAGTCGATTTCACCAGCTCCTCAGATGCAACCTTGCCTGCTGTGCCTTTTCCAGCACATCGCCCTATCAGCAGTCCCCATTATTTCCTAATTCCTAATGACCTGCTGAACCCACCCATTGCCCTGTTGTCTCTGGGCTCCCATTTGAAGTGAGCTGTCTGATCAAGACCCACCAACACAATCCCTTTCCATCAAGGAATGGGAAACACCAGGTGTCACTGCGAGGTGGGTTGTTACAAAACCCATCTGACTGATAGCAGGCTGTGAACTACCCCAGAGAGAGGGTGGTCTTCCGAAACCCTTTCTAGACCAGCCAGGGCTGGTGTTCAGTCAAACCCCATCAATGTGGCCTCAGTATAAACCCATTCTGCACAGTATAGGGAAACACACAATGCTGCACATTACTGAGGAGCCTCCGAACTGACAAACTATTCACTTTAAACTCAGTCAGTGAGACACTATTGTCTGACAGTGGGATTTGCCTTGCTGAATGGAAATATAATAATTTATCAGTTATCTGTAGAAAGAAGGATGATTCAATGCAGTGGTTTATATAAGTTGTTCCAACTCTTACCAGGAACACCAACAACAACAAGGATGGTCTCGTACACTCTACCGATCTTTTCCCTGAGAAGATGCATTTCGTTGTTTGTGACACAACCTTTCCTTTCCTGCTGCTGGCAATCTGTTGGAATTGTAGAATTCTCTCAGAGATGGAGCTGACACAGTTCCAGAGACTTTGTTTTATATTGTGTGGTATCTCCACTGGGAAACCATGATTATATCTTCAAACTTTTTAATGCATTTTGAACAAACAAGTTATGACAGCAGGTTTATTTTAATGATGTGATAGCATTGAGATTTACAGCTATATTTGAATACCCCAAAGGCTGGATTGATCTGATCCTGTTAAGTCTCAAACATTCATGCTTTCAAGTAACAATACTTGCAATATTTCACTCACTATCAATCCTATCAATATCTAAATACCTTTTCATATTCTTTTCAGTGATGACCTTCATTCTGCTGATGTTATTCAGTTGTTCAATGCCTCATGCTGTTTAAGTTTTTGAGAGCTGTTCTCCTGCACACTGTTATCCCACAGCTTTCCTTGTTAATTCAGTTACATGACTGATTTGGGAAATTCTCTCTGTGAATGAGTACTCTAATACAGAACCTGAAGCTGATACTGACTGCACCAACAGCTGGAACTTCCACTCGGTCACATTTTCTCAAAACAAACACAAAAATAATCAGAACCTTACATTCAAATTAATAGAGTGATGGCATCATACAGGACAGAGATGGCCCTTCGCTCCATCGAGTCTGTACCTCTAAACTCTCACTCAAAGCTACACAGGGCTGGACAATGGGAAGCCTTCAAACATGAGATAATGAGAGTCCAGACCCAGTATGTTCCTGTTCGGGTGAAAGGCAAGGCTGGTAGGTGCAGGGAATACTGGATGACTTGAGAAATTGAGGTTTTATTTGAGAAAAAGAAGGAAGCATATGTCAGGTATAGGCAGCAGAAATCAAGTGAATCCTGAGAAGAGTATAAATGCAGTAGGAATATACTTAAGGGAATCAGGAGGGCAAAAACAGAACATGAGATAGCACTAGCAAATCGGGTTAAGGAGAATCCAAACAGATTCAATAAATACATTAAGGATAAAAGATTAACTGGGGAGACAGAGCCCCTCAAAGGTCAGCAAGGCAGCCTATGTGTGGAACCACAGGAGATGGGGAGATACTAAATAAATATTTTGCATCAGTGTTTACTGTGGAGAAGGTCATGTAAGATATAGAATGTGGGGAAAGAGATGGTGACATCTTAAAAAATGTTCATGTTACAGTGGACATCTCAAAATGCATAAAGATGGATAAATCCCAGGACCTGATCAGGTGTACCCTAGAAATCAGTGAGAAGCAAGTAAAGTGATTGCTGGGCCTCTTGCTGAGATATTTGTATCATCGATATTCATAGGTGAGGTGCTGGAAGGCTGAATGTTGACTAAGGGGTGCTACTATTTAAGAAAGGTGGTAAGGAAAAGCCAGGGATCTATAGATGAGTGAGCCTGATTGATGGTGGAAAAGTTGATGGAGGTAATCCTCAGGGATAGGGTTTACATATATTTGGAAAGGTGAGGATTGTTTAGGGGCAATCAGCATGACTCTGTGCGTTTGAAGAGGATTGATGAGGGCAGAGCAGTGGCTGTGATCCACATGAACTTCAGTGAGGCATTCAACAAGGGTCTTCATGGTGGACTGGTTAGCAAGGTTAGATATCATGGAATGCAGAGAGAACTAGCTATTTGGATGGAGAACTGGCTGAAAGATAGCAGACAGAAGTTGGTGATGGAGGGTTGCTTTTCAGACTGGAGGCCTGGATCCATGGTGTGCCTAAAGGATCACTGCTGGGTCCATTGTTTTTCATCATTTCCACAAATGATTTGGATGTGAAAATAGCAGGTATAGTTCGTAAGTTTGCAGATGACACCAACATTGGAGGTTACCTCAGAGTACACAGGATCTTGTTCAGATGGGTCAATAGGCCAAGGAGTGGCAGATGGAGTTTAATTTAGATAAATGTGAGGTGCTATATTTTGAAAAGACAAATCAGAGCAGGAGTTATACACTAATGGGTTTGTTGCTGAACAAAGAGACCTTGGAGCGCAGGTTCATAGTTCTTTGAAAGTCACAGGCAGCTAGGAGAGTGAAGAAGGTGTTTGGTTTACATTCCTTTATTGGTCAGTGCATTGACTATAATAGTTGATAGGTCATGTTACATCTGTACGGGACATTGATTAGGCCACTTTTGGAATGCTGCATGCAAATCTGGTTTCCCTTCTATCGGAAGGATGTTGTAAAACTTGAAAGGGTTCAGAAAAGATTTACAAGGATGTTGCCAGGGTTGGAAGATTTGAGCTGTAGGGAGAGGGTGAATAGGCTGAGGTTGCTTTCCCTGGAGCATCGGAGGCTGAGGGTTGACCTTATAGAGGTTTATAAAATCATGAGGGGCTTGGACAGGGAGAAATTTAAAAGGGACCTAAGGGGTAACTTGTTCTTGCAGAGGGTGGTGCGTGTATGGAATGAGCAAACAGAGGAAGTGGTGGAGCCTGGTACAATTGCAACATTTAAAAGGCATCCAGAAAGGTATACAAACAATAAGGGTTTAGTGTGGGCCAAGTGCTGGCAAATGGGATGTGATTAACTGAGAATACCTGGATGAGTTGGACCAAAGGGACTGTTTCTGTGTTGTATATTTCTATGATTCTATCTCTCTCTCTCCCTCTCCACTTCTCTCTCTCTCTCTCTGTCTCACACACACACACACACACAAGATATACATCACACACATGTAAATAATGTTTCTGCCTTTCTATGTGATACTTTCTTTTGTGTGGGAAAACAATTTACTCTGCTCATCTATATATCCTTTAAACAGTGTACGAAGCGAAGTCACGAACCGATCTCAATCAGGACCAGATTGGGTGATCTCACAATTGTTCAGCTAGGATTCAAGTTCATGGAGTTGACAGCCCTCACTCAGTCTGTCTGTGTTCCCATTTTTTTGGAACCAAATAGAGACAAAATAACATTACACTCAATGATTAAATAATAAATCTTAAACCTCTATTTCAATATTGGTACAGAAATGTCAGGTTGGCTTCTGAATCAACCAGGAGGCCAGCCATCAAACTGGCTCATATTCAGATACTTCCCAACGATTATCCTGGACCCGGGGTGAATCCTATCAATGACAGGTGTCAAAACTTCAATTTAATAAACATGTGCAATTATGACAGTAATGTTGACCACAAAATCCTTAGGTGAAAACAGTTACTGCAGATGCTGGAAACCAGATTGTGGATTAGTGGTGCTGGAAGAGCACAGCAGTTCAGGCAGCATCAGAGGAGCAGTAAAATCGACGTTTCGGGCAAAAGTCCTTCATCATGAATACAGGCAGAGTGCCTGAAGGGTGGAGAGATAAGCTAGAGGAGGGTGGGGGTGGGGAGAAAGTAGCATAGAGTGCAATAGGTGAGTGGGGGAGAGGATGAAGGTGATGGGTCGCAGGGGGAGGGTAGAGTGGATAGGTGGAAAAGGAGATAGGCAGGTAGGACAAGTCAGGACAGGTCATGGGGACAGTGCTGAGCTGGAAGTTTGGAACTAGGGTGAGGTGGGGGAAGGGGAAATGAGGAAAATGTTGAAGTGTTCCAAGTCGGAAGATGAGGCGTTCTTCCTACAGGCAGCTTGGTGAAGGATCAGCTGTGAAGGAGGCCCAGGACCTCCATGTCCTTGGCAGAGTGGGAGGGTGTGTTGAAATATTTGGCCACAGAGTGGTGTGGGTGTCCCGGAGATGTTCCCTAAAGCGCTCTGCTAGGAGGTGGCCAGTCTCCCCAATGTAGAGGAGACCGCATTGGGAGCAACGGATACAATAAATGATATTGGTGGATGTGCAGGTAAATCTTTGATGGATGTGGAAGGCTCCTTTTAGGGCCTTGGATGGAGGTGAGGGAGGAGGTGTGGGCGCAGGTTTTGCAATTCCTGTGGTGGCAGGGGAAGGTGCCAGAATGGGAGGGTGGGTTGAAGGGGGGCGTGGACCTGACCAGGTAGTCATGGAGGGAACATTCTTTGTGGAAGGCGGAAAGAGGTGGGAAGAAAATATATCCCTGGTGGTGGGGTCCACTTGGAGGTGGCGGAAATGTCGGCGGATGATTTGGTTTATACCAAGGTTGGTGGGATGGAAGGTGAGTACCAGGGACATTCTGTTCTTGTTACAGTTGGAGGGGTGGGGTCTGAGGGTAGAGGTGCGAGATGTGGACGAGATTCATTGGAGGGCATCTTTAACCACGTGGGAAGGGAAATTGCGATCTCTAAAGAAGGAGGCCATCTGGTATGTTCTGTGGTGGAACTGGTCCTCCTGGAACTAGGTACGGCGGAGGCGGAGGAATTGGGAATACAAGATCGCATTTTTGCAGGAGGTAGGGTGGGAAGAGGTGTAATCCAGGTAGCTGCGGGAGTCAGTGGGTTTGTAAAAAATGTCGATATCAAGTCGGTTATCATTAATGGAGATGGAGAGGTCCAGGAAGGGGGGGAGGTGTTAGACATGGTCCAGGTAAATTTAAGGTCAGGGTGGAATGTGTTGGTGAAGTTGATGAATTGCTCAACCTCCTCGCGAGAGCACGAGGTGGCGCCATGCGGTCATCAATGTAGCGGAGGAAGAGGTGGGGAGTGGTGCCGGTGTAATTACAGAAGATCGACTGTTCTACGTAGCCAACAAAGAGACAGGCATAGCTGGGGCCCATACGGGTTCCCATGGCTTCCTCTTTGGCCTGGACAAAGTGGGAGGATTCGAAGGAGAAACTGTTAAGGGTGAGGACCAGTTCAGCCAAACGATTCATCTCCCAGACCATACAGAACCTCATCTCCCACCCACAGCTTCGAACCTCATAGTCCGGGAATCCCACACTGTCCAGTTCTACCTCCTTCCCAAGATCCACAAGCCTGACCACTCTGGCCAACCCATTGTCTCAGCATGCTCCTGCCCCACTGAACTCATTTCTACCTACCTTGACACTGTCCTATCCCCCCTAGTCCAGGAACTCCCCACATACGTTCGAGACACCATCCATGCCCTCCACCTCCTCCAAGACTTCCTTTTCCCCGGCCCCCAACGCCTCATCTTCACCATGGATATCCAATCCCTCTACACCTCCATCCACCATGACTAGGGCCTCCAAGCCCTCCGTTTCTTCCTCTCCCGACGTCCCCAACAGTACCCTTCCACCGACACTCTCATTTGTTTGGCTGAACTGTCTACCTCTAGGGTGGACAGTGAGAACCTTTTTCCTTGGATGGAGATGGGCGGTACGAGGGGACAGAGCTTTAATGTCAGAGGTAGTTTCCTTACTCAGAGAGTAGTCGGGGCATGGAACACACTGCCTGCAACAGTAGCAGACTTGCCAACACCTATGACCACTACCTTCCTAAAGCCAAAGGCAGTAGATGTATGAGAACACCATGACCTGCATGTTCCCTTCCAAGCCACTCACCATCCTGACTTGGGTATATATTCCTTCAGTAAAGTCGCCATAGTCCCAGGGGACCAAGGACTGCTCTCTCATTAGTGAGAAACAACTGGCCGTGAGTTTCATCTGAGGGCACCGAGCCTCAGGGGAACAGTAAGGTTGGGAAGGTAGGACCTTCATGATGATCTCAGCCAGTGTGGGGATTGAACCCGTGATGTCAACATAGAACATACTATAATACTGCATAGTATAGGCCCTTCAGCCCTCGATGTTGTGCTGACCATTTATCTGACTCTATTGTTCTCTCCTCTATGTGCCTATCCAAGAGTCGCTTAAATTGCACAAGATACGGAGGCATGGGATTGAGGGTGTATCAGCAGTTTGGATCAGAAGTTGGCTCATTGAAAGAAGACAGAAGGTGGCGGCTGATGGGAAATATCCACCCTGGAGTTCGTTACTAGTGGTGTATCACAAGGATCTGTTTTGGGTCCACTGCTGTTTGTCATTTTTATAAATGACCTAGATGAGGGTCTAGAAGGATGGGTTAGTACATTTGTGGATGACAATAAGGTTGGTGGAGTTGTGGATAGGGATGAAGAATGGTGCAGTCTACAGAGGGACATAGATAAGCTGCAGAGCTGGGCTGAGAGGTGGCAAATGGAACTTAATGTGGAAAAGTGTGAGGTGATTCACTTTGGAAGGAGGAACAGGAATACAGCGTACTGGGCTAATGGTAAGATTCTTGGTCGTGTAGATAAGCAGAGAGATCTCAGCGTCCAGGTACATAGATCTCTGAAAGTTGCCACCCAGTTTGATGAGGTTGAGGCACTTTTCATTCGAGAGAAGAAGGCTGAGAGATGGCGTAACTGTGAGATACAGATAACCAGAGAGTTAGATAGGGTGGACAGTGAGAGCGTTTTCCTCGGATGGTGATGGCTGGCACAAGGGGACAAAGCTTTAAATTGAGAGATGATAGATATAGGACAGATGTCAGAGGTATACACAGAGTGTAGTAGGGGCATGGAACACACTGCCTGAAACTGTAGTAGACACCGACTTTCAGGGCATTTAAATGGTCATTGGATAATCATATGGACAAAAATGGAATAGTGCAGGATAAATGGGTTTCAGATTATTTCAACAATAAGGGCTGAAGGGTCTGTACTGTGTTGTCATGTTTATGTTCTATATTCTAATTGTTCCTAATCTATCTGACTCTGCTACCACTGCTGGTACTGTATTCCACACACCCACCACTGTCTGTGTTACGAACCTACATCTGACATCTCCCCTAAAAGTTCCTCTAATCACTTTAAATTGATACCCCCCTCATGATGACCATTTCCGCCCAGGGAAAAAGTCTCTGTCTATTCCCTCTGTCTGTGTCTCTCATCACCTTGTACACCTCCATCAAGTCAGCTCTCATCCTTCTACACTGCAGTGAGAAAAACCCTCGCGCTCTCAACCTTCCTTCATAAGACATGCCCTCCGGTCCAGGCAGCGCCCTCTCTAAAGCTCCCACATCCTTCCTATAATGAGGCAACCAGAACTGAACACAATATTCCAAGTGTCGTCTAAGCAGGGTTCTATAGAGCTGCAGCATAACCTCACGGCTCTTGGACTCCATCCCTCTGCTAATGAAAGCAAGCATGCTATAAGTTGCCTCAACAAATTTGGGGGGCACTGGGTGACTTTGAGGGATCAAAGGGCATGGACCCCAAGATCCCTCTGTTCCTCCACACTGCCAAGAATCCTGCCTTTAAACCCGCATTCTGCATTTCAATTTGACCTTCCAAAATGAATCACTTTACGCTTTTCCAGGTTGAACTCCATCTGACACTTATCAGCCCAGTCCTGCATCCTGTCAATGTCCCGTTGCAACCTTGAGCAGTCCCAGAACCGATCCCTGCGGAACATCACTGGTCACCAAGCTCCAGGCTGAATACTTCCCATCTACTACCAGCCTCTGTCTTCTATGGATGAGCCTACTCTGTGTCCAGACAACCAAATCTCCCAGTATCCCATGTCTCCTTACTTTCTGAATGAGCCTACCATGCAGAACCTTATCAAATGCCTTGCTAAAATCCATACGCATCCCATCCATTGCTCTACTTTCCTCAGTGCATTTTGTCACATCTTCAAAGGATTCAATAAGGTTTATGAGGCATGACCTGCCCTCACAAAGCCATTCTGACTATCTTTAACCAAGCTATGGTTTTCCAAGTAAGCATAAATCCTGTGTCTCAGAATCCTCTCCAATAATTTGCCCAATACAAGTAAAACTGACTGGTCTGTAATTCCTAAGATTACCCTATTCCCTTTCTTGAACAAGGGAATAACATTTGCCACCCTCCAATTATTTGGCACTACTCCAGTGGACAGTGAGGACCCAAAGATCATCGTTAAAGGCACAGCAATCTCTTCCCTCGCTTCCTGTAGTAACCTTGCGTATATTCCTTCCTGCCGGGGGTGGAGTTAGTTATCCTTAAAACTTTCAGCGCATCCTCCTTTTTAACACCAACCTGTTTGAGCATGTCAGCCTGTTTTATGCTGTCCTCACAAACATCAAGTTCCCTCTCAGTAATGAATAATGAAGCAAAGTATTCATTGAGGACCAACACTACCTCCTCCTCCGACTCCAGGCACAAGTTCCCTCCACTGTCCCTGATTGGCCCTACCCTCACTCTGACCATCCTCTTGTTCCTCACATCAGTGTAGAACGCCTTGGGGGTTTTCCTTCATCCTGCCTCCTAAAACCTTTACATGCACCCTCCTAGATCTCCTAAGTCCATTCTTCAGTTCCTTCCTGGCTACCTTGTAACTCTCTAGAGACCTGTCTGATGCTTGCCCCCTTAACCTTAAGTAAGCTTCCTTCTTCCTCTTGACTAGATGTTCCACATCCCTTATTACCCAAGGTTCTTTCAACCTACCATCCCTTCCTTACCTCAGTGGGACAAACCTGTCCTCCTAAACAACCTCCACGTTTCTGTTGAGCATTTCCCTGAGAACATCTGTTCCCAATTTAGATGCCCCAGTTCTGCCTAATAGCATTGTAATTCCCCCTCCCCCAATTAAATACTTTCCCAGACCATCTGCTCCTATCCCTCTCCATGAGTATTGTGAAGGTCATGGAGTTGTGATCATTATCACCGAAATGCTCTCCTACTGAGAGATCTGATACCTGGCGTGGTTTGTTGCCAAGCACCAAATCCAATATTGGATGTTGGTGTCACTCTACATCACAAACCAGACATCCAGCCCCCACTGCTGCAGGGGATCGGTTAGCACAGTTGGCTGGATGGCTGATATGAGATGTAGAGAGGTGAGGTGGTTCTTTAGCCATCAGTTGTCTCTCTTCCTCTCTCCAAGACAGAACAGCCTTTTGAATTGTGCAATTCCTTCAGTATTCCTCTGTCACAATCCTAGAGAGAAGGCTGAGAGGTGACTTCATTGAGACATACAAGATAATCAGGGGGTTCAATAGGGTGGACAGGGAGAACCTTTTTCCTCGGATGGTGATGGCTTGCATGAGGGGACATAGCTTTAAATTGAGGGGTGATAGATACAGGACAGATGTCAGAGGAGTTAGGGCATGGAATGCCCTGTCTACAACAGTTAGAGACTCACCAACCTGAAGGGCATTTGAATAGTGTTTGGATAAACATATGGATGAAAATGGAATAGTATTGGATCGATGGGCTTCAGATTGATTCCACAGGTCGGTGCAACATCGAGGGCCGAAGGGCCTGTACTGTGCTGTAATGTGCGATGTTCTATTTTAGTGACCAGTTGATCAATAAAAGGCTGAAGGGTGAGAGCAAAGGAGAGACCCGCAGAGACCCAGAGATGGAGAGCAGAAGGAAGGCTGTGATTCTGCTCTTCACCATCTCTGGGAGCTTCACCCTCCCGTGGTTCATCAATGTTGTAGGTTTGTGATATTATGTCATTCAAGGCATCAATCCTGATGATTACCCACCATTTCTGTTAGTGTTCAGTGTTGTTGGTTACATGCTGCAGAGGTTACGCTGTTGTACAAACAGATTTATTTATGCAGCAACGCTGTCTACGTTCAGAGGGAAGATCAGTAACACAGTAAAACCTCTGGCTACACAAATTCATTACCTTCTGAATAAATAAAACTCCTCATTGAAGCCAAAGGGATGGTCCCATTGTTCCCAGACTGTGGAATGATATTTTTCATTGACCCATGGGATATGGGCCACACTGGCAGGGCCAGTGTTTTTTGCCCGTCCCTAGTTGCCCCTGGAGAAGGTAATGGTGAGCTGTCTTCTTGAACTCGCTGCACTCCATGTGATGTAGGTAGACCCACAATGTGCCCCTTAGGGAGGGAATTCCGGGATTTTGACCCAATGACACTGAAGGAACAGCGATATGTTTCCAAGTCAAGATTGTGAGTGGTTTGGAGGGGAACTTGCAGGGGGTGGTGTTCCCATGTATCTGCTGCCCTTGTCCTAGATGGAAGTGATCCAGGAGAGCAGACTGACCCCACTGTGTGTCATTGACGTAGGGGGAGCAGACTGACCCCACAGTGTCTCTGTTACTGACGTAGGGGGAGCAGACTGACCCCACTGTGTCTGTGTCACTGACCATGGGGAGAGCAGACTGACCCCACTGTGTCTATGTCACTGACCCAGGGGAGAGCAGACTGACCCCACTACGTCTGTGTCACTGACCCGGGGGGAGCAGAAGGACCCCACTCTGTGTCACTGACCCAGGGAAGAGCAGTCTGACCCCACTGTGTCTGTATCACTGACCCCAGGGAGGGAAGACTGGCCCCACTGTGTCTGTATCACTGACCCCAGGGAGGGAAGGCTGACCCCACTGCCTCTGTATCACTGACCCCCGAGAGGGAAGGCTGACCCCACTGTGTTTGTATCACTGACCCCAGAGAGGGAAGACTGACCCCATTGTGTGTCACTGACCCAGGGGAAAGCAGACTGACCCCACTGTGTCTCTGTCACTGACCCCAGGGAGGGATGGCTGACCCCACTGGGTCTGTATCACTGACCCCACGGAGGGAAGACTGACCCCACTGTGTCTGTATCACTGACCCCAGGGAGGGATGGCTGACCCCACTGGGTCTGTATCACTGACCCCATGGAGGGAAGACTGACCCCACTGTGTCTGTATCACTGACCCCAGGGAGGGACGGCTGACCCCACTGCGTGTGTATCACTGACCCCCGAGAGGGAAGGTTGACCCCACTGTGTTTGTATCACTGACCCCAGGGAGGAAACACTGACCCCACTGTCTCTGTATCACTGACCCCACTGTGTCTGTATCACTGACCCCAGAGAGGGACGGCTGACCCCACTGCGTCTGTATCACTGACCCCCGAGTGGGAAGGCTGACCCCATTGTGTTTGTATCACTAACCCCAGGGAGGGAAGGCTGACCCCACTGTGTCTGTGTCACTGACACCAGGGAGGGAAGGTTGACCTCACTGTGTCTGGATCACTGACCCCAGGGAGGGAAGACTGACCCCACTGTGTTGGTATCACTGACCCCAGGGAGGGAAGGTTGACCCCACTGTGTCTGGATCACTGACCCCAGGGAGGGAAGGCTGACCCCACTGTGACTGTCTCACTGACCCCAGGGAGGGAAGGCTGACCCCACTGTGTCGGTATCACTGACCCCAGGGAGGGATGGCTGACCCCACTGTGTCGGTATCACTGACCCCAGGGAGGGAAGGCTGACCCCACTGTGTCTGTCTCACTGACCCCAGGAAGGGAAGACTGACCCCACTGTGTTGGTATCACTGACACCAGGGAGGGAAGGTTGACCCCACTGTGTCTGGATCACTGACCCCAGGGAGGGAAGGCTGACCCCACTGTGTCGGTATCACTGACTCCAAGGAGAGCAGACTGATACCTTGTCCCTTTAAGGAGGATGTGTTCTGTTTCTCTTGATGAGGGATGTTACCAACCTGTTGCCCAGGTGTATGTTCCATGGAAAGCAGAGTAAATAACTTTGGGTTTTCTTAAATTATGACCAAAGCAGCATGAGGAAGTGGAGTCCGGCTCTCACCGATCCAGGGGCTCAGAGCTGCTTTCAGTTACTGAAGGTGCATTATTTGGTGTTGAAGCTGTTAGTCACAGCTGTCATTTCTCTCCTGTAGGAAAAAAAGCTTGGACTCTCCTTCTGCTGTAAGATTGTTTGTTTTGGTGTTCCCATCTTTTGGATTGGAGGAGATAGTAAGTGAGGGAAATCTTTTTTGCTGAATTTGCCTTTACTAAGGGTCTGTTTATAGGATGTGGCTATATTGGAACAGTTGATGGGTAGAATTAAATAACATTATATTTTGTTATGTACTCCAACAGGTTCAAGTTACTTTTTTTTCGTTGTTTGCATTTTAATTGTGGTGTAAGAATTAAGTGTGTTTTGTGTAAAGCTCAACATTCTGACCAATTGAATTTCATCCAGAACAGAACACTCTAGAACTGTCCATGATGTTACAAGCAATGTCTAAGGATTGACATGACCATTCTCAAACTCACTTGAAATATTGGCCAACAGAGTTCTGCATGTTCTAGAAGGGATGTGAGTGCATTGGAGAGGGAACAGAGGGGATTGACCAGGCTGTTCCCTGGGCTTGGAGAGTGTTAGTTCTGAAGAGAGTTTGGACAGACTGGGATTGTTTTCATTAAAGCAGAGGCGATGGAGAGGAGACATGACTGAGATGTATAAAACTATGATGGGCGTAGGGTATACAGGAAGAGAACATTTCCCATGGATGGAGGGATTAAGGACAGGGGCATAGATTTAAGTGAAGGAAATTGAACCCTTTAGTTGAGGGAGGAGTAGAGTGTCAACAATGAAATGGCTGGAGGATAAGAGAAAGAGCTGGAAAGCGCAGCCTAAATGAGTGGTAGAGGTGTGAACCCTGAAGACAATTCGGAATTATATGAATGATATTTTGAAATGCCACAGTGGACAAGGCTGCAGACTGATGTAGACAGTGAAGCAAGGGGATAGACAAGGAGTGAAACCCATACCTCTCTGTATAGTAGTCCCAGACCCATACCCTCCCTGGCCTCACCCCTCCATCTCTCTTCAAACTGTTCCATCATCAGTCAGCTGATTTGGGTTTCTTCACTGAGCATGCCCAGTACACTGTAGGGAACAAAGAATGATTCATCCCCAGCTGCTGCTGTCCAGATCATGTGGATCTCAGAGTCAGCTCTGAGACATCTCCTGGGCAGTCTCAATCTGTATCTGTGTGTCTCTGACTCCGTGTCATTGAGCATCACCCGTACACCCTAATGTCTATGTATGGGACTGCTTTGTATATTCTGGAATATGAACACATTGTAACCTGAGGAAGGTGAGGGTTTCGGTCCTCCCCGGCTTACTCCCTGTTTGATCACAGTGAGGCCACTTGAACTGGACAGGTCAAAGTGTGACCTCACAGAACAAGTGTGACCTCACCGTATACATCACAGAGAGTTCAGACATCACAACTGGTTTGTAAACTGGCTTCAACTGAGACACGAGGCTGTGTCAGTAAACACAGGGAAGGCTAGGTCACTGCACTGACCGTGTCTCTGGCTGATCTGTCTGGGAGTGAATGTGATCAGAGAGATGATCAAAACAGCTGGACTTTACATAGAGGAAACAAAGCTTTGAAAACACCATCAGCAATCGGATCAGGCAGAAGATGGGGAAGTTTGAAAGGTTTTTTTTTATTAGATTAGATTCTCTACAGTGTAGAAACAGGCCCTTCGGCCCAACAAGTCCACACCCACCCTCCGGAGAGTAACCCACCCAGTCTCATTTCCATCTGACTAATGCATCTAACACTACAAGCAATTTAGCATGGCCAATTCAGCTGACCCACACATCTTTGGACTATGGGAGGAAAGTGGAGCACCTGAAGGATACCCACGCAGACACAGGGAGAATGTGCAAACTTCACACAGACAGTCGCCCGAGGCTGGAATTGAACCTGGGACCTGGTGCTGTGAGGCAGCAGAGCTAACCACTGAGTCACCATGCAGGCCTAAAAAAGGTTAGTGTAAAATTCTTCCTCTTGCACTGACTGAAGATTGGGAGTAATTGCAGAATAATGCTCTAGAGATTTATTCTGAGAAAGTTTAGGGCTTATTGAAACCGGTGAGATACACAGAACTGATTCTTAACGAGGGACAGAAGCTGTCCCGAATGACACCCTTCTCCTCGGACCTAGGCCATTCCCAATGTTCATCCTTTTGAAAAGCATTAAGGGTGGGAAAAATTGTTCAGTGGAGAACTGATGTGCCAACAATTTGAGGAGAGTCCAGAGACAATGCATGTGACTGGGAGGAAGGCGGGTCAGAAATTGGGTTGGGGAAAGATTGATTGAAGGGGAGCTCCCTGTGAGAGATTAGGGTGGGAGAGGAGTCTGATGGTGAGGATTAGAGGGGAGGGCATTGTGGAGAGATGATGCCCTACCTCACAGCATCATTGCCCTCAATTCCACCAACATTACCAAGGGTGCCAACCTCGAGAGTTTGCAGAGATGCAAACCATTCTCAGCATGTGGCCATGGTGCACAATGCTCCTCATTAGCTTTAAAAAAGATGTTTGATCTTAATCTTGAGATTTGTTATTTAGTTGGATGGAAGTCGCCGTGGATTTGAAAATCTGCAGTCTCTCTTGTTTCTCATCCTGCAGACATGATTTGGAGGTGCCGGTGTTGGACTGGGGTGGGGTGGACAAAATCATGAATCGCATAACACCAGTTTATAGTCCAATAGGTTTATTTGGAAGCACTAGCTTTCGAAGCACTGTTCCTCATCAGGTGGTTGTGTTAAAGGAGCAGCACTTCAAAACCTATCGCTTCCAAACAATTCTGTTGGACGAGAACCTGGTGTAATGTGATTTTTAACTTCTTGCAGATACATTTCAAAGTCAAAGAACAAAGAAAATTTCCAGCCCAGGAACAGGCCCTTCGGCCCTCCAAGCCTGAGCCGATACAATCTACTGTTTAAACCTGTCCCCCAATTGATAAGCATCTGTATCCCTCTACTTCCCACCTACTCATGCATCTGTCCAGATGCATCTTAAATGAATCTACCGTGCCTGTCTCTACCACCTCTGCTGGCAACACATTCCAGACACCCACCACCCTCTGTGTGAGGGACTTGCCGTGTGTATCCCCCTTAAACTTTTCACCTCTCACCTTGAAACCGTGACCTCTTGTTATTGAATCCTTCATCCTGGGTAAAAGCTTATCTCTATTCACCCTGTTTATATCCTTTATGACTTTGTAAACCTCAGTCAGGTCCCCCCACAATATCCCCCACACAAATCATGTTCCCTTTCACCGATAAGCCAATTCTTTTCTAAATATAAATAGGTCCTATCCCTCAGCACCTTTTCCAGCAACATTCCCACCATTAACGTCAGGCTCACTGGTCTGTAATCACCTGGAATATCCCTTCTACCCTTCTTGCACAGGAGGACAACGTGAGCAACCCTCCAGTCCTCCGGCACCTCACCTGTGTTTAAGGATGCCAAAAAGATATCTGTCAGGGCCCCAGCTATTTCCTGTCTCACCTCCCTCAGCAACGTGGGATAAATCCCATATGGTACTGGGGATTTGTCCACCTTACTTACCTTTAGCCTACCCAACACATCTTCCCTACTTATGTCAACGTGATCCAGACTAATCAAACTTCTATCCCTAATCTCAACATTCATCATGTCCCTCTCCTCAGTGAACACTGATGTAAAGTAATCATTCAGAATCTAACCCATTCTCTCAGGTTCGACACACAGCCTTCCTTCATTATCCTTTAGTGGACCAATCCTTTCTCTATTTACCTGCTTGCTTCTTATATAAGAATAAAATGCTTTGGGATTCTCCTTAATCCTGCTAGCTAAAGCTATTTCATGACCCCTTTTAGCCCGCTTGATTCCTCGTTTAAGACGGGTCTTACTCTTCCGATATTCTTCCAGGGCCCATTCTGTTCTTAGCTGCCTAGACCTTACGTAGGCTTCCATTTTCCTCTTGGCTAGTTGTACAATTTCTCCTGTCATCCACGGTTCACCAATCTTGCCCTTCCTATCCTTTGCCTTCAACAGGTCATGCCTATCCTGCACTATCTTTAACCTCTCTTTGAAAGCCTCCCACATCTCAAATGTGGACTTCTCTTCAAATAGCTGTGTCCAATTCACATTTCCCAGCTCCTGCCTAATTTTGATATTACTGGCCTTGGCCCAGTTTAGTACTCATCCCTTCGGACCACACTCATCTTTATCTAGGAGTATTCTAAACCTTACAGAATTGTGGTCACTGTTCCCAAAGAAATCCCCCACCGCAACTTCTACCACCTGTCCTGGCTTGTTGCCCAGTACCAGGTCCAATATGGCCCCTTCCAACGTCGGACTATTGAAATACTGCTCTAGAAAACTCTCCTGGACGCTTTGTACAAATTCTACTCCATCCAGACCTCTGACGCTAAGTGTATCCCCAGTCAATGTTGGGAAAATTAAGATCTCCCATCACTACTACCCTATTGCCTCTACATCTATCCATTCTATCCATAATCTGTTTACTTATTTGTTTTCTACCTCACGCTCACTGTTGGGAGGCCTGTAATACAGCCCCAACAATGTAACTGCACCCTTCTTATTTCTCAGCTCCACCCATAATGCCTCACTACCTAAGCCCTCCATAGTGTCCTCCTTTAGCACAGCCGTGGTATCATCCCTGACCAACAATGCAATCCACCCCACCCCCACTTTGACTTCCCTCGCTGTCTTGTCTGAAGCATCTATATCCTGGAACATGCCCTTCATGCCCTTCCTTCAACCAAGTCTCTGTGATCGCAATAACATC
Organism: Hemiscyllium ocellatum; assembly: GCF_020745735.1. Lineage (NCBI taxonomy): Eukaryota > Metazoa > Chordata > Chondrichthyes > Orectolobiformes > Hemiscylliidae > Hemiscyllium > Hemiscyllium ocellatum. Next base: position 289,651 of record NW_026867458.1, on the reverse strand, counting down.
ATACTCCCAGGCTCCAATCCAAGCCCTTAAGTTCATCTGCCTTAAACACTATACTCCTTGCATTAAAGTAGATGCATTTCAGGCCACCAGTTCTTTTGCATTCATCTGGTCTCTGCCTACTCTTCCCTTTATTAGTGCTATCTTCATTATTCTTACCATCTCCAGTCTTCACCTCGCTGTCCCCTGCCACATTAGTTTAAAACCTCCCCAACAACAGGAGCAAAACCTCCCCCAAGGACATTGGTTCCAGTCTGGTTCAGACGTAGACCATCCATTTTGTAATAGTCCCACCTTCCCCAGAACCGGTCCCAATGTCCAACAAATCTGAACCCCTCCCTCCTACACCATCCCTCTCACCACGTGTTCATCCTTCCTATTTTTTCATTTCTACACTGGCTAGCACATGGCACTGATAGTAATCCCGAGATCACTACCATTGAGGTCCTTCTCTTTAACTTCTCTACTAACTCCCTGAATTCTTCTTTCAGGACCTCATCTTATTTTTTACTTATATCATTGGTGTTTGTATGCACCAAGACAACTGGCTGTTCACCCTCTCCTTTTAGAATGCTCTGCAGCCGATCGGTAACATCCCTGACCCGAGCGCCTGGGAGGCAACATACCATCCAGGAGTCCCGTTTTCAGCCACAGAACCGCCGATCTACTCCCCTCACAATAGAATCCCCTATGACTATGGCCCTATGAGTCTTTTTCCCACCATTCTGAACAGCAGTGCCCACCACAGTGCAGTGATCCTGGCAACTGCTGCCTTACCCTGGTAGGCCATCTCCCCCAACAGTATCCAAAACGGTATACCTGTTTTGGAGGGAGATGAGCTCAGGGGACATCTGCACTGCCTTCCTATTCTTTCTCTGCCTTTTGGTCACCCATTCACTGTCTCTATCAGCAATCCCAACCTGCGGTGTGACCAGTTCACTAAACGTGCTATCCATGACCTCCTCAGCATCGCGGATGCTCCACAGTGAGTCCATCCGCAGCTCCAGAGCCGTTATACGGTCAAACAAGAGCTGCAGCTGGACATACTTCTTGTAAGTGTAAGGGTTGTAGTAGTCTGGATGTCATTTCTGAAACTTCTTTGATGTATGGTAAGGCGGTTAGGGTTTCTGGCTGTGTTTGGTCTGCTTGTCGTGGTTTGTTCTTGAGGAATCTGTGGACTGCATTTTGTGAGTATCCATTCTTCTTGATTAGGTTGTATAGGTGGTTCTCCTCTGTTTTTCGAAGTTCGTCTGTGCTGCAGTGTGTGGTGGCTCATTGGAATCGTGTTCTGATACAGTTTCGTTTATGTGTGTTGGGATGGTAGCTGGTGTAGTTAAGTATTAGGTCAGTGTTTGTCGGTTTTCTGTACATGCAGGTTTGTAGTTCTCCGTTGTCCTTTCTTTCGACTGTGACGTCCAGGAGTGCGAGTTTGTTGTCGGTTTCTTCCTCCTTGGTGAACTTTATGCCTGTGAGGGTGTTATTGATGATGTTCAATGTCTCTTCTATCTTGTTTCGTTTTGTGATGACAAAGGTGTCATCTACGTAGCGGACCCAGATTTTTGGTTTGATGGTTGGTAGGGCTGTTTGTTCTAGTCTTTGCATTGCTGCTTCTGCTATGAATCCTGATAGCGGAGAGCCCATGGGTGTGCCGTTGGTTTGTTTGTAGATTATGTTGTTGAAGGTGAAGTGGGTGGTGAGACACAGGTCCATGAGCTTCATGATGTTTTTGTTGGTAATGTGATTGATGGTGGTTGGTGTGTGTGTGTGTGTGATGGTCTCTTCTAAAAGTGTGGTAAGTGTTTCCTTTGCCAGGTCGATGTTGATGGAGGTGAACAGTATTGTATATTGTATTGTCTGTATCCTTTTATTTCCTGCCAATCATGTCTGTCAAAATGCCAATAGATATTGCTATTGTGTCTGCTTTGACCACTTCCTCTGAAAGCGCATTCCAGGCACATTGAGTCAGTCACATTGTCATACAGCACGGAAACAGGCCCTTCAGTCTAACCCATCCATGCCGAGCATAATCCCAAACTAAACTTGTCCCACCTGCCTGCTCCTGGCCTACAACTCTCCAAACTTTTCTTATTCATGGTTAAAAATCACACAACACCAGGTTATAGTCCAACAGGTTTAATTGGAAGCACATTAGCTTTTGGAGAGACGCTGGTGTTGTGTGATTTTTAACTTTGTCCACCCCAGTCCAACACCGGCATCTCCAAATCATTTCCTATTCATGTACTTCTCTCATCTCTTTCTAAACATTGTAATTATACCCACATCCATCACTTCCTCAGGAAGTTCCCTCTGTGGAAAAAGAAATTGCCCCTCTCATCTCCTTTAATCATTCCCCTTTTACCCTTAAATCTACGTCCCCTAGTAATTGAGATTTCTATCCTGGGAAAGAAAAAAACTATGCATTCTATCCAAGCCTTTCATAATTTTGTAAATCTCTATCAGGCCACCTTTCAGCCTCTGGTGTTCAAGTAAAAACCAATCTTGTCCAATCTCCTTCACAGATAACACCTCCCAAACCAGACAAAATCCTGGAGAACATTTTCTGTACCCTCTCCAATGCTCTCACATGTTTCTGGTCATGATGTAATGACCAGAACTGTACACAATCTTCCAAATGCGACCTTGCTAACGCTCTGCAACATGGCTTGCCAATTTTTATACTCTATGTCCTAAACAATGAAGGCAAGCGTGCAATATGCCTTCTAGACTACCTCATCCACTGACATTGTCCCTTTCTGGGAACTGTGGACCTGTATGCTTCAAGCCCCTGTACTTTAATGCTTCTAAGGGTTCTGCCAATTACTGTGTAACTTCCCTTATGCATTGGACCTTCCAAATGTATCAGCTCATATTTTTCCAGATTAAAGTCCATCTGCCATTTCTTCACCCAAACCTCCAGATTATCTATAATCCTGCTGTATCCTCTGCCAATTCCCCACATTATCCACAGCTCCCCCAATGTTTGTGTTATCGGCAAACTTACTGATCAGATGATGGTCATTTTCCTCCAAATTATTTATAAACAAATGAGGGGTCTCAATACTGATCCCTGTGGAACAATACTGGTCATATGGCCATATGACTTCACCCTCAGTATCTGCTTATCATGACAGACCTTGACAAAGGTCTTGCTAAAGTCCAGTGAGACAAGATCTGCCACTCTACTCTCTTCAGGCATCTTTGCCACTTCCTCAAAAATCTCAATCAAGTTTGTGAGACATGACCTTCTCCACACAAAGCCTTGCTGCCTGTCACTAATTAGTCCTTTTTTTACCAAATGTGAGAAAATCCTGGCTCTAAGAATCTTCTCCAAGATCTCTTGGTTTGGCGGTATAGAGTCATGGAGTTGTATAGCAAGGAAACAGGCCCTTCGGTCCAACCCATCCATACTGACCAGGTATGTTAAATTACCACTGACATAATGCTCACTGGATTTCCCATATTATCCGTGTTGCCCTTCTGAAACAAGGGAACAACATTGGCAATTCTCCAGTCCTCTTGGACCTCTCCTGTAACTAAAGAGGATTTAAAGATTCTGTACAAGGCCCCAGCAATTTCCTCCCTAGAACAGCTACCATCAGCTCCTGGTAACTTGTAACCGCATGGTTTTTTGAAGAGCCCAACACTTCCTCCTTTTTGTATATAGACACGCCCTAGAATTACCAACATACCCTTGTCTAGACTCACCATTCACCATGTCCATTTCTTTTGAATGCCCATGCAAATTATTCACTAAGGTCCTCACCCACATCCTCTGGCTTCATGCAGAAATTTCTTTCTTTGTCCTCAACTGGACCTGGCTTTTCCCTCACCCGCACCAACCAACCCAACCGCCCCGTGGCTGAACACCTTAACTCCCTCTCCCATTCCGCCAAGGACATGCAGATCCTTGGCCTCCTACATCGCCAGACCATGGCAACACAATGCCTGGAGGAACAGCACCTCATCTTTCGCCTAGGAACCCTCCAAACACAAGGGATGAATGCAGATTTCTCCAGCTTTCTCTTTTCCCCTCCCCCACACCTTATCTCAGTCCCAACCCTCGGACTCAGCACCGCCTTCTTGATCTGCAATCTTCTTCCTGACCTCTCCACCCCCATCCCCTCTCCGGCCTATCACCCTCACCTTAACCTCTTTCCAACTATTGCATTCCCAACGCCCCTCCCCCAAGACCCTCCTCCCTACCTTTTATCTTAGCCTGCATGGCACACCCTCCACATTCCTGAAGAAGGTTTTATGCCCAAAACATCAATTCTCCTGCTCCTTGGATGCTGCCTGACCTGCTGCGCTTTTCCAGCAACACATTTTTCAGCTTTGGCTAATATTCCTCTAAACCTTTCCTATTCATGTACCTATCCAGATGCCTTTTAAATGTTGTAATTGTCCCAGCCTCCATCCCTTCCAATGGTAGTTCTTTCCAGACATGCACCACCCTGTGTGTGTGAAAGCGTTGCCCCTTAGGTCCCTTTTATACCTTTCCTCTCTCATCTTAAACCTATGCCTTCTGACATTGGACTCTCATATCCTGGGAAAAAGACTTTGACTATTCACCCTTTACATGTACCTCATGATTTCATAAAACTCTATAAAGTCACCGCTCAGCTTTCAATACTACAGGGAAAATAGCTTCCATTTATTCAGCTTCTCCCTGAAGCTCAAACCCTCCAACCCTGACAACATCCTTGTAAACTTTACTGCACCCTTTGAAGTTTCACAACATATTGAGAGAGACCAGAATTGCACACAGTGTTCCAAAAGTATCTTAACCAATTGTCATCCAAAGCACTTGAATCTAGCCATCATTATCCTTCACTTTCACAGGAAACGCTGGTCTGGAATTCACTAGCCTTTAAAAGAGTCTCATATTATCCACAAACAGCTACTCCCATCTATATGCTCCAGTTTGTGACTAATATCGCCATCGCTAGCTTCTCCCAATTTCATCAGGAACCACTTTTATCCTCATCATAAGTAATGTATAACTTGCAGAATTATGGTCAGTGTTCCCAAAATGTTCTTTCACTGAAAATTTGGTCACGTGACTGGGTTCATTCCTTAATACTGGGTCAAGTATTTCCCTTCCTCAATTGGACTAGAGACATATTGCTTCAAAAAACCCCTTGGACTCAACTAACACAATCTACCCCCACCCACACAAAAGCCCCTTTCCTTAAGGGAGTCCTTGTCAATTTCTAGAATGTTAAAATCACACATCACCATAACCCTGGTGTTTTCACATTTTTCCATTGACTCTCCATGGATATGTTCCTCTGTCTCCCACTGGCTGTTGGGAAGCCTGTAATACAAACCCATTGAAAGGTTTGCAGCCCTCTTATTCCTGAGCTCTACCCATATGACCTCACTGGATAAGCCCTCCAAGATGTCCTCCCTCAGTAAACCTGTGCTATTCTCCCTAATCAATAATCCTCAACATCTTTTACATCCCTCTCTATTTTGCATGATAAAATATAGAACATTAAGCTACCATTCTTTTCCTTCTTTGAACCAAGTAATAGCTACAATGTTACAGTTATATGCACGAATCCAAGTTCTAAATTCATCTGTTTAATGTGTCATAATCCTTGCATTAGAACAAATTCACTTCAGATCGCCAGTCCTGCAGTGTTCAGTAACCTCTTCCTGTCTGTTCTTCTACTTCATTGAGAGTGCGCTGCTGGAAAAGAACAGCAGGTCAGGCAGCATCCGAAGAGCAGGGGACTCGATGTTTCAGGCAAAAGCCCTCCATCAAGAATCAGGCTTGTTGTTCGGGGGGGAGGGTGGGGGGCTGAGAGATAAATGGGAGGGGTGTGGGGCTGGGGGAAGTGGGGGAATGTGATAAGTAGGTGAAGGTGGGGGGGAGGGGGAAGGTGATAGAAGGATGGAGCGGATAGGTGAAAAGGAAGATGGACAGGCCAGGAGGGCGATGCCGAGTTGGAGGGTTGAGATTGCGATAATGTGCAGGGGAGGGGAAATGAGGAAACTGGTGAAATCCACATCGATCCCACATACACCTCCCGCTTCACCTCTATCCCAGGCCCCAAAGGATCCTTCCACATCTGACAGAGAATTACCTGTACTTCCACACACATCATCTACTCTATCCATTGCAACCGACGTGGTCTCCTTGACATTGGGGAGACAGGACGCCAACTTGCGGATTATTTCAGAGAAAATCTCTGGGACACCAGCGCCAACCAACCCCATCCCCCCGAACACTTTAACTCCCCCGCTCACCCCACCAAGGACAAGCAGGTCCTGGGCCTCCTCCATCACCAAACTCAAACCACCCAACACCTGGAGGAAGAACATCTCATCTTCCACTTTGGAACCCTGTAACCACAGAGGATCAATATGGATTTCACCAGTTTCCTCATTTCCTCTCCCTCCACCTTATCCCAGTCTCATGCCTCCAACTCAGCACCACTCTCTTGACCTGTCCATTTTCCTTCCCACCCATCCACTCCAGCCTACCACCGTTCCCTGCCACTTTCACCAACCTCACACATTTTCAGCTACATTCCCCCCAGCCTTCTCCCATTTATCTCTCAGCCCCCTGCCCCACAAGCCCCATTCCTGACAAAGAGCTTATGACTGAAACGTTGACTCTCTTACTCCTCAGACGCTACCTGACCTGCTGTGCTTTTCCAGCACCACAGTCGACTCTGATCTCCAGCATCTGCAGTCCTCCCTTTCTCCCACCCTGCTTTAACCACCTACAGGGTAACACCAGCAAACCTCCCTGCCAGGAGATTGGTGCCTCTCCAATTTGCGTTCAATCTTTCCTTCTTGTTGAGGTCCCAATCGCCCTGGAGGACATTCCAATGATCCACATATTGGAAGCCCTCCAACCGACAGCCTTTTAGCAACGTTTTTCACTGCACTGTCTTCCTATTCCTCGCCTCACTGGCACATGGAGTAATCCAGAGATGTGAACCCCAGAGGGGTTGCCTATGTTATTCATACCAACCTGTACCACACTCTTTGGAAACTCAGAGTCATAGAGATGTACAGCATGGAAACAGATCATGCTGTACATGGTCCAACTCATCCATGCCGACCAGATATCCTAACCGAATCTAGTCCCACTTGCCATCACCTTGGTCCATATCCCTCTGAACCCTTCTTATTCATGTACCCATTCCAGATGCATTTTAAATGCTGTAGTTGTACCAGACTCCGCCACTTCCTCTGGTAGCTCATTCCATACAAGCACCACCCTGTGTGTGAAAACGCTGCCCCTTAGGTCCCTTTTTTTATCTTTCCCCTCTCACCCTAAACCTATGCCCTCTCATTCTGGACTCCCACACCCCAGGGAAAATACTTTGTCAACTGATCCCATCCATGCCCCCTCATGATTTTATAAACTTCTATAAGATCACCCCTCAGCCTCCGACACTCCAGTGAAAACAGCCCCAGCCTGCTCAGCCTCTCCCTATAGCTCAAATCCTCCAACCCTGGCAACATTCCTGCAAATCCTTTCTGAAATGTTTCAAGTTTTACAAATCCTTCCTACAGGAGGGAGACCAGAATTGCACACAATATTCCAAAAGTAGCCTAACCAATGTCCTGTACAGCTTCAACTCATTGCTCTTTTTGACAATGTTCTATGCCCACTCACAGACATCCTTGACCCTGGAACAAGGAAGGCCATGCACCATCCTGGTCCCTTTTGCAGCCACAGAAATGTCTATAGAGACCCCTATTAGCACAGGTTTTCTGCACTTTGATCCTGCCTGTTGAACAACAGTGCCAGCTGTGGTAGCACTGTTCTGGCAGCTGCTGTTGTTATCCCCTGATCGGGCCCTACCCACCACTCCACTCCTCTCCTCTCAATATCCAAAACGGTATACTTGTTTGAGATGGTTTAGCCACAGGGGTGTCCCAGTCTCCAACTGCCTGTCCCTTCCAGCTATCTGCCTGAACCTTGGTTGTGTCCACGACTCTAAAACACCTGTCTATGACGTTTTCCACCTACTTTCCTGAATGCCCTGAAGTGTGTCCCCAAACTGACCCATGTAATCTGACAGAACCTACAATTGGACAGTTCCCACAGGTTTGGTTGGCATGACAATTCAAACTGTTTCTTATTTCCCACATTCGACATGATAAGCAAACTACCCAGTGTACTGCCATTTTAATCTTCTCACAACCATTTCATTGAAAATTAATGTCTATTAAAATTAACTTACAACAAACTAGATGGCCCTAGAGTTAGAATCTCATTAAAGAATATTAATTAATGAATTAATTCTAGAAATAGCAGTTTCGGTCCCAGTCTAAATCCCAGGACTGTACTGCTCCCCCACCAGCCTGACTCCCATTGCCCTTAAACCTCATAGGGAGGGAAAGGTGAATGGAGGTTTCAGATAACAAGAGTGAGTCATCTGGCTGTTACTGACCAATCAGGAGCTCTTCTGTCCAAAACGTTACTTTGGCAGTGTGACGTCACTCCCCCCTCAGCTCCCACTGAGAGAGACCGTATCATGCCGGGTCACAGGAAGCCCTGACTGTGCTGGGTGTCCACAGTGTCAATTAAACATTAATCTGCTCAACCTGTCACTGAGAGAGGTGTGAAAAAGGGGATAAATTGGAATCACCTTCTTCTGTGCTGTCGATCTCTACGACAATCATATAACCAGAAGGTAACACACTGAGATCTTCATCAAGGTGCAAGAACAACTGACTGCAGATGCTGGAATCGGAACTGAAAACAACAAATGCTGGAGATCACAGCGGGTCAGATAGCATTCACAGAGGGAGAACAAGCTAATGTTTCGAATCTAGATGACTCTTCATCTTAATCAATACAGTTAAATTTTTTTGGGGTCATTGCATTTTGATGTCAACACGATCATTTTGCTGTTATTAGAATGTAGTTTGCTTACATTTGTTGAATAGCAGCAGCAACAAAATTCCGCCATCATTTTGATCAGCCTAACAATGGTACATATTCTTTTGTTTAGCTTGTGAACAAATGCAAAATTATGACGGACGGAGTAAATATGCGACAAATACAATGTACTTCAATGAAAGGAAGACATGGAAAAGGTAAAGTTCAAAGATCAGCTGTGTTACTGGCAATATTCCATGATAAGTATCAGACACTCCAGGATAGAAAGTTAAATTTCAGGAAAGGCTGAGAAGTAACTGTGGCTATCAGAATGGGGAGCAGCATGGCAGGCATCTCAGGAGATTGCATAGCCTGACCACAACTTGCAGATGAATGGTATTTGGTGCTTGGCCACTGGGCAGACCACCTATGAACAAAAACAGTTGTTTTATCCCCTCATAATGATCTGTGGCAGCAGGAGAGATCATCTAGGCTCACGATCCTGGTACATGGAAACACAGAATTCAGTTTACTGAACCAGCTCATAACATCAGTTGGATGGTCAGGCTGGTTGTAAACAGGTGTTGGCAGTGTGGCTGTGGAGTGAAGTAACTATCTGTCCTTCTGTGGTTCCATTCAAGCCCGGGTGTCCTTGGAGATGGGGCGCAGAATGTCCATCTCAATGCCTTTAGAGGGATGGAACACCACAAAGGCATACAGTGCTTTATTTCCCCTCCAACTCCATTTCGATTTTATCTCTTCCCTCTCTTCCTACTACATCCCCTGCCATGTTTATATTTGGTATTGCATTGCCCAAAAAAGGCTGTGCTTGTAAATCATCAATTGGATGGATACACATGAGGTTTTACTGGTGGTGGCTGCTTGTTATACAAAAAAACAACAAAAGAAGTTGCAGTGGGAAAGAACTCATTTTTGTCTGATAACATTTCTGGGTAGAAACATATACTAATAAAATACAGCAATGTAGAGCTCCTATGGTGCAGGGTTAGAATTCTTAAGTATGTTCAAGTTCAGCCTGCTACCCTAAATGTGTAATATCTCTGGGCAGAGTGATTAGAAATAACTAATGAGAACTGAAACAATTTAGGTTTTTGACTCTATCATGTAGGGGGAGTAAGAGACCATTCATCCTTGTGAAATTGCTACATAGAGACAGGAAGAGTCTGCAAGTAAAATTGCACAATTATTTATTGCAAATTAATATTTTGTATCAATGGTTGAAAGTAGGCTTTCGGTGTGATATTTCTTTAACTTTTTACATCAGATTTTTTAATTGCATGTTTTGTTCACTTTCATCTGACAGACAATGATGGAAAAGGAATTAGTCAATTGCTGAATAGTTACAGCGACAGGGAGTTAAACCTGATGACCCGATTCTACTGTGAGAGATTGGAGGATGCAATATTAGACTTGGTGGAGAGCATTGCCCTGACATTAACAGCAACTGATTCATTGAGCAATGGAAATTATGCTGTAAGTTATATTATAGAATTTTTCCATTGTTCTATTATTAATTAGTAAAATGATTGAAGTGGGCATGTAATTGAAGGAACCTTTGGAAATTTAAGGAAAAATAACTAGGTTGTGCATCTCATTAATGATATGAAAAACAATAAAAGTAAGGGTCAGGGGTACGAAAATAAAAATGCACCAGAAAATAGTGTCAGAGTACTGAAACGATATTTTTTTCAAAGAAAAGAAAATAATGAAAAGTTGTTTACTTGAAGGACTGATAACAAACTGAGAGCAAAGTAGAAATTAGTGAGGTGTGCCCCTGGCTTAGTGGTTAGTGGATGAAATCATGTGATGATGAAAACCACATGTTAGAGAATGTCAGGATACCAGATCAGTTTTAGTGAGATGGAAGAAATGCCATGATGAATATTTCACTGGGAAGAATAGCTTGTGTGTGCTCTGCAAGCAACAAGATCCTAGCAGAGAGCACAAATAAAAATACCATGGTGGGGAGGGATTGGTGTCAGCGGTTTTAAGGGAGACGCTGGAATACCCAGTGAGTTCAGTTTCCAAATCGATTATGATGGAATTCTTCAGTTTATGTTATATGCAGCTTTTGGTCTAAGCCCTAACACTATGGTCATTGTGTCATTCAGAGCTGAAAGAGCTACGTTTGGCTCGACCTAGAAATAAGTGAAACATTGTCACCGGGTGGCACGGTGGTTCAGTGGTTAGTACTGCTGCCTCACAGCACCAGGGTCCCAGGTTCGATTCCAGCCTCAGGCAACTGTCTGTGTGGAGTTTGCACATTTCTCCCAGTGTTTGTGTGTGTTTCCTCCGTGTGCTCTGATTTCCTCCCACAGTCCAAAGATGTGTCAGTCAGGTGAGTTGGCCATGTTAAATTGCCCATAGGTTAGATGCGTTAGTCAGAGGGAAATGGGTCTGGGTGGGTTACTCTTCGAAGGGCCTGTTTCCACACTGTAGGAAACTTTAAAAAAATAAGAAATGTGTTGTCAAGTTTTAAACAGTACACCTCATGAAGTTCAAGTTCAAGAGCCAGTAAGGTGCCACTCATGTCATTGAGGCAGGTAATGTTGAGGGACTCTTGAAGAAGTGTCCTGTCCAGATCATTGAAAGTGAGGAATTACAACCCCTTGTGAAGTTTTCTTGACTTGGTAGAGTTCCACGTCATTCACGTCCGGTGAGTTTAGCTGAGAAATCTCTGGACACTGTTCTAATTACTTTTGCTAATCAATGTGCTCCATAGTATGTTCTATCAAAGTCTGTTCCCATATTTGCCTCTTGTTAATTCTGGATGTTGAATATAAACTGTGTATAAATTCTGGCCCACTATCATAAACATATTAAGTAAAATTTGTTGCTGTTTGTTGCTGGAGAATTATTCAGCATTTTTCACTGACTAAGTTCCTTGAACTCACTGTGTCTACTTTTCAGATGAAGGTAATTGGTCTCTAGTCAAATCATAATATAGATTTTCCACGTGCTCATGTGTCACATTGTAAAACATACAAAATAAACTTGTAAATGTGACTTGACATTAACATGCAGAGTTCAATCAAAATGGTTTCTTACAACTACAAAATATTTTTAAACAAAACAAAAACAAGTTACATGTAATGAATACAGTAAATAGTTTTGTCATACTGAATATCCCTGTCACCAGGAATGACTACAGCTTGAAGAAGGGAAGAGCCTTTCATCTTTGGACAGATGACATACATTTACAAAAGTATATCATACCAGGATAATGACATCAAAGTGAAATATAATAACATGCAAATTTATCATTTCATGAAGTTTCCTCCCCAGTGGCTCGGTGAGCATTTGCATTGTGACATTAATTGTTCTTGCCAAGTTGGGGATGACATGCTTTCATGAAGCATTGCACTCGATTTGATGTGATCTCGCTGAATTCTCGATAGGATTGGGATCCAGGATTATTAAACAGCTGCAGTGAATGAAAGGTAGAATATTTCCAAGTCCAGATTGTTTGTAGATTGAATATCAGGGTGTGGGTTTGGTATGATAGGAATATAAAGATACAGAATAAAGAAAATTCAGTGCAGCATGTCTGCACTAACCAGAAAGAAATTGAAAAAGAAAAGTCGCCCAATTTAGTTTTAAGGATGAGAAATTGAGACTGCAGATGCTGGAGATCAGAATCTGGCACTGGAAAAGCACAGCAGGTCAGGCAGCATCCGAGGAGCAGGAGAGTCGACGTTTCGGGCCCAAGCTCTTCATCAGGAATGGGGGTGGCCCAAGGGGACTGAGAGGTAGGGTTGGGCTGGAGGGGGAAGGTAGCTGGGAATGCAATAGGTAGATAAAGGTGAAGGTGACAGATCAGAGAGGAGGGTGGAGCAGATTGGTGGGAAGTAAATGGACAGGTAGGACAGTTCAAGAGGGCAGTGCTGAGTTGGAAGGTTGGATCGAGGAGAAGGTGGGGGAAGGGGAAATAAGGAAAATGGTGAAACTCATATTGATTCTGGGTGTTTGGAGGGTCCCAAGACAGAAGATGAGACATTCTTCCTCCAGATGTCAGGTGGTTAGGGTTTGGTGGTGGAGGAGGCCCAGGACTTGCATATCCTTGGCGGAGTGGATCACTTTGACACAAGTAGGGAGGATGTGTTGGGTAGGCTAGAGGTTATTAAGGTGGACAAATCCCCAGGACCAGATGGGATCTATCCCAGGTTGCTGAGGGAGGCGAGAGAGGAAATACCTGGGGCCTGGCAGATATCTTTGTGGCATCCTTAAATACAGGTGAGGTGCCGGAGGACTGGAAGGTTGCTCATGTTGTTCCCCTTTACAAGAAGGGTAGTAGGGATATTGCGGGTAACTACAGACCAGTGAGCCTGGCGTCGGTGGTGGGAAAGTTGCTGGAGAAGGTACTGAGGATTAGGATCTATTTATATTTGGAAAATAATGGGCTTATCAGTGATAAACAACATGGTTTCGTGCAGGGGAGATCATGCCTTACCAACTTATTAGAGTTCTTTGAGGAAGTGACCAAGTTGATAGATGATGGAAGGGCTGTTGATGTCATATGCATGCACTTTAGTAAGACATTTGATAAGGTTCCCCATTGTAGACTAATGGAGAAAGTTAAGTCATATGGTGTGCAGAGTGTTCTAGCTAGGTGGATAAAGAACTGGTTGAGCAACAGGAGACAGTAGTAGTTGGAGGGAGTTTCTCGAAATGGAGAAAGGTGACCAGTGGTGGTCCACAGGGGTCAGTGTTGGGGCCACTGTTGTTTGTGATTATACATAAATGATCTGGAAGAGGACACTGTTAGTATGATCAGCACATTTGCAGATGACACGAAGATTGGTAGAGTAGTAGAAAGCATAAGGGACTGTCAGACAATACAGGAGGGTATAGATAGACTGGAAAGTTGGACGGAAAAGTGGCAGATGGAGTTCAGTTCAGACAAATGTGAGGTGATGTATTTAGGCGAGACTAATTCAAGAGCGAATTATACAATGAACGGAAGAACCTTGGGAAAAGTTGATGAGCAGAGAGATCTGGGAGTGCAGGTCCATTGTATCCTGAAATTTGCTGCACAGGTGGATAGACTGGTCAAGAAGACCAGTATGCTTGCCTTCATTGGACAGGGTATTGAATATAAGAGCTGGCAAGTCATGTTAAAATTGTACAAGACATTGGTTCTTTATGCAGCCCAGTGGCCTAATAGATAAGGCACTGACCTCCTAAGCCAGGGGTTGTGGGTTCAAGTCCTATCTGGGGTGTCTGTCTCTTCCTTGTGTGTCTTTGGACCGCAGATTCCCCCCAGACGTGATCGACGATGCCCTCCACCGCATCAGCTCCACTTCCCGCTCCTCCGCCCTTGAGCCCCGCTCCTCCAACCGCCACCAAGACAGAACCCCACTGGTTCTCACCTACCACCCCACCAACCTCCGTATACAACGTATCATCCACCGTCATTTCCGCCACCTCCAAACGGACCCCACCACTAAGGATATATTTCCCTCCCCTCTCCTATCAGTGTTCTGCAAAGACCACTCCCTTTGTGACTCCCTCGTCAGGTCCACACCCCCCACCTCCACTCCCGGCACCTGCCCCTGCAACCGCAGGAAATGTAAACTTGCGCCCACACCTCCTCCCTCACTTCCCTCCAAGGCCCCAAGGGATCCTTCCATATCCGCCACAAGTTCACCTGTACCTCCACACACATCATCTATTGCATCCGCTGCACCCGATGTGGCCTCCTCTATATTGGGGAGACGGGCCGCTTACTTGCGGAACGCTTCAGAGAACACCTCTGGGACACCCGGACCAACCAACCCAACCACCCCGTGGTTCAACACTTTCACTCTCCCACCCACTACACCAAGGACATGCAGGTCCTTGGACTCCTCCACCGGCAGAACATAACAACACGACGGCAGGAGGAGGAGCGCCTCATCTTCCGCCTGGGAACCCTCCAACCACAAGGAATGAACTCAGATTTCTCCAGTTTCCTCATTTCCCCTCCCCCCACCTTGTCTCAGTCGGTTCCCTCAACTCAGCACCGCCCTCCTAACCTGCAATTTTCTTCCTGACCTCTCCGCCCCCACCCCACTCCCTCACCTTGACCTCCTTCCACCTATCACATCTCCATCGCCTCTCCCCCCAAGTCCCTCCTCCCTACCTTTTATCTTAGCCTGCTTGGCAGACTCTCCTCATTCCTGATGAAGGGCATATGCCCGAAACATCGAATTTCCTATTCCTTGGATGCTGCCTAACCTGCTGTGCTTTAACCAGCAACACATTTTCAGCTGTGATCTCCAGCATCTGCAGACCTCATTTTTTACCCGAAGACATTGGTTCAGCCACATTTAGAGAATCGACGTTTTGGGCATGAGCCCTTCTTCAGGAATTCCTGAATTACTCAATTGACTTCAATTATTCCAGTTTCATGATGCTATCAGAACTAGTTACCCAAATTGCCCCAAATACCATAATGACCGTTGATATCCTTTCAATTCTTACTGCAATAATTCCTGAAGAAGGGCTCATGTCCGAAATGTCGATTCTCCTGCTCTTTGGAAGCTGCCTGACCTGCTGTGCTTTTCCAGCAACACATTTTCAGCTCTGATCTCCAGCATCTGCAGTCTTCACTTTCTCCTCGGCCACATTTAGAATATTGTGTACAGTTCTGGTTGCCACATTACCAAAAGGATATGGATGCTTTGGAGAGGGTGCAGAGAAAGTTTGAGAATGTTGTCTGGTCCGGAAGGTGCTAGCTGTGAAGGGAGGAACTCATTAGAAAAAAGCAGATTGCAGGGGGCCTGATTGAGGTTTACAAAATCATAAAGGGTATAGACAGGGTGGATAGAGATAAGCTTTTACCCAGGGTGAAGGATTCAATAACAAGAGGTCATGCTTTCAAGGTGAGAGGTGGAAGGGCAAGTACTTCGCACAGAGGGTGGTGGGTGTCTGGAGCGCGTTGCCAGCAGAGGTGGTAGAGGCAGGCACAGTAGATTTATTTAAGATGAGTCTGGACAGATGGATGAGTAGGTGGGTAGCAGAGGGATACAGATACTTAGGAATTGGGCGACAGGTTTAGACAGTACATTTGGATCGGCTTAGGCTTGGAGGGCCGAAGGGCCTGTTCCTGGACTGTAAATTCTCTTTGTACTTTGTAAGCACACGCGTTGATAAGGCAACACTTCATGCAGTTGCAGTGATGTTAATGTTGTGTCTGTTGGTAAGCTGAAGGATATTTATGACTTCAATTATTAGAGTTTCATGATGTTATCAGAACTAATTACCCAAATTGCCCCAAATACCATAATGACCGTTGATATCCTTTCAATTCTTACTGCAATAAAATCCTGGCAATTGAAAAGTTTGTCATGTTTCCTACAAAATCTATAATTTATTGTTTTGGATTTCCTTTTTGTTTCTTTGGATATAGCAGTGAAACCAGTCCACTTTTAATGTAGGAATTCATTGAAGGTGTTGTGCTTCTAGCATCAAAGGCAATGCACAACAAACTATTAAAGTGACAACATGGATCTCATGTTCACATCATAGTTCAAGTGTTATGGTTTCAAACCCAAATCCCAAAACTTCCACTTCCAATATTGTAGAGTTCGGTTTTGTTTATCACATGACTTGTTAACTGCAAGTTTCATGTGATATCAAATAGATTCCTCTATTCCTGATGAAGGGTTTTTGCCCAAAACATCGATTTTCCTGCTTCTCGGATGCTGCCTGAACTGCTGCGCTTTTCCAGCACCACTCTAATCTAGAATCTGGTTTCCAGCACCTGCAGCCCTTGTTTTTGCCTACTACTAATGTCTCCCTCATAGTACTGCTTCACAAATGGAGGCAAGGTCTCATCAGTGTGCTGAGATTAATATTCTTCACCAATCGAACATCATTAATGTAACAATTACGACACTGCTGTTTATCATTTTCTCTCTTTCATTGTTTTCCTTTCTATTTCTTCTTTTTCTTGTTTCTTTCTGGTTTATTCCATTGTCCTTCCTTTGTTTGTTTCTTTCCCATCTTTCTTTTTCCCTCATTTCCTCCATCAATTCATTCTTCCATTCCGTTCCTTCATCTATTGTTTCCCTTTTCCCGTTTCCCTTTCTATTTTGCCTGTTCTTCTCTTTTATTCCAGTATATCCGTAATCTGTCAGAGCATCAACAGAGAAAGGAAGCAACAAAACATCTTCTGAACACAGTGACCAAAACCAATGGCTCCACAGAACGAATATTTTGGGAAACATTGGTGAAAATGCAAGAATCAAAGCCAAAACTGAAACTCATTCTGAAAGAAATTCAGAGCAAAGGTATTGTACAGTCCAAGTATTTCTAGCAATCAAACATGGTTGCCTCTTTAATGGGTGAGGCTGCCACACACTACTAATGAAATGAAACATCTTTCCCAGGTTTTGACTTGCTTTATAATGCACGCATCGGAGATATGGAAGGAGAGCTGTCAGATCACCTCAAAGGTAAGTCAAAATAAAAGTAATCGTTAATCATAAAAACGTACCGCATTAATTAAGTTCTAACATTTTATTTGTGTCTCACATTTTATCACTGAAAAGAAACAAACCCTCCAAATTGTTACCATGAACTGTTTCTATAAAATGCAATCAAAAAGTTACAACACAAAGCAAATGAACTGGAACTTGGGCATGGACAGTGTTCCATCTGCCGCAAATTATATGCCACATGTGTGATATTGAGCTTTGTTGGAAATTGTTGAATGCTCATTTGGATTTTCCCAGCTGCTCTGGAGCAGACTGAGCCCAACTTTCCAGTTTTAGATGCTGAACCATAAAGTCACATTCAGTTTTGCAAGTCAGTTGGCTTCATAATCTTCCCTGGTACATTCTCAGGCCATTATTTCTTTTCCCTTCATTCACATCAGGATCTGAAAAGAAGCCTTGCTTTTACTGTCAATACTAGGCTTTAGGATGCCTTTATGCAAATATAAATCTCAATATCGCCAGAGTGTCGGAGTTTACAATGTCGGTATTGAGCTGGAGTCCCATAGAGCTCCAGAATCAAATACATGACAGACTGAGGAAATATGACGTCATTTATAGGATCACAATTGGTTCTAGACTAGTTACTGATGAAGTCTGATCTGTTGAATACAGAAGTTTGAGTGTGGTCCCATAGTGTGGACAGACTGAACTGATATGTATGTACTGGTTGAAGAAGGTCTTGATTCATATGTCAGCTCCATCCTGGGCAATGACTTGAAACACACATTGACCTAAAGAAGTTGAGGATATGGGTCACGTATAGAAACAGAATCTTTAAACATCCAAGTGTCATATTTCTACCGACTGCATATGTACTCAGATTGCACGCATGTTGTTTGGACATTGAATGAAGGCACAAATAGGGCTACAATGATATTCGCTTGACCTAATTGATCAACCAGGACTAGATAAGGAATTGTTTTTCAATAAGTCACATATCCCAGAAACACATTTCTACACACAGTGCTGAAACATTGGATTTGTGAAGAGCGGGTGTTTGCTGAAATCTTACTGACGTAGAGTGGCTGTGTCAAAGACTGCACTCCATTGTCTGGCTAGGCAATTAGTTGACTTGGAAACATGTTGAGGGTCATATCGAGATAAGATTTGCTTCATCTATGTCTCGGACTTGTTAAAACATGAAATCAAATATGGGGTCAAGCTGGGTATAGGTAGATTCACATGAAGATTCAGAATAGATAGGGAGTCCATTCACATACAATCTTAGACAGTACAATGAGAGGCTTCAGCTTTTGCAGTGAAATGGACAATGAGTTGATAAAATTGGTGGAAGATCCCAATGTGATCCTCATACATCGACAGTGTTATTTTATAATTATGGTTCACATAGCACATTTAATTGTATCACTGGTTTGTCATCCTGTTCCCAACATTAAGTATTGAAAAAGGTGAATGTTATGCACAGTTCCTCTTCGGCCAGTGGGCCATATGTTTACATTAGGTATAAATTGTCTGAGATTGAAGCAGACATCAATCTTATAAACACTCTGATACTATCTCCACTGGGGACAACAAACAAAACAAAAATGAATACAGTAAATAATAATAAGTGAACAATATGATAATATTTGGCTTCTCAGATGTTCCAATGTTAAATTCTCCTCAAATGGAGATGACGATAGAGTGGAGGGGCTTGTCTGTTATAATGTAAAATCTACTATAATCCATCTGATCCTCCCTGATTTATATTTAATTTAATTCAGTATTTATTCGGCAAGATTAATTTCTAGCACGGCATAGTAAAATTTGGATTCGACGCACATATTTTGTATTGCTACCCAACTCAAACTCGTCCTTGCTTCTCATTAATTGTTTTAATGTAGTTAATTAACAAATAAGAACAATGCCAACATATATTTGATCATTGTCATGAAAGGTATACAAGATCAACACAAGCAACACCTCCTCCACCAAACCGAGCACGTGGTCAAACGCACTATCACAGGAGACAACAAAATAACGACCATTTCCCTCACTGATCGATATACAGAGCTTATCATTATTTCCACTCTGCGTGAACGGAGACTAGTGGAACATGAGCTCCTTTCCAGAGGTAGGGAACATGAAGAATGGCAGCGGAAGTACGTCACCAGTGAACTTGAAAAAATCCGGATTCATCAATTATTCAGGAGCAGTTTTGGCCACTGCAGCCTGTCTGGCACCACGGTGGTTAGCGGAGTGGCTGGCATTGGTAAGACAACAATGGTGCAGAGGATGGTCCATGAATGGGCAGCAGGAAACATCTATCCTCAGTTCCAATTTGTTCTACATTTCACATTTCGCAATCTTAATGCCATCAACAGAGCCGTTTCTCTGACTGAAATGGTATTGGATCAGTACCCTTATTTAGAAAAGATAATTGAAGATATCTGGATGAAACCTGAATATCTTCTCTTGGTTTTTGATGGATTAGATGAATTCAAACACCAGATTGATTTCACTGGCCGCGTGGCTGGTGATGTCTCTGTGAATCACTGTGTTGCGCCTGACTGCAGATGTGAAGTTTTTGAAATGGTGCATTCCCTGGTACAGCAACAGCTGCTCAGAGGTTGTTCTGTGCTGGTGACCAGCCGGCCGACTGCCCTTGGCTCATTGGAAAAGGCCAACGTCAACCTTTGGGCTGAGATCCTGGGCTTTCTTGCTGATGAAAGAAAAGAGTTTTTCAGAAAGTTTTTTGGCAGTGAGCAACTCGCTACCAATGTCTTCAAACACGTCGAGGAGAATGAGATCCTGTACACCATGTGCTACAACCCTTCATATTGCTGGATCATTTGCTCAACCTTAGGCCCGCTCTTTACACAGCTGAAATGCAAGCAACCTCTTCCCAAAACCATCACTCAACTTTTCTCCATCTACCTTTCCAATCTCTTGGACAACCACAAGCGAGATGTTGAGGACCAGCGGATGGTTTTACAGCCACTCGGGGAGTTGGCTTACCAGGGAGTTTCGAAAAGGAGAATTGTTTTTAATGAGAATCACTTCATTCAGCATCAGCTGGAGTCCAGCAAATTCATTTCAGGATTCATGATGGAGATCTTGGAAAGGGATGACACAGCTAAAAACATTGTGTACACATTTCTCCACCTTACCATCCAGGAATTCTTGGCCGCCCTGGCTCAGTATTTGAGTCCAAAGCATCAAAATGTGGTAGAAATGCTTCACTGTGCTTTTAAGAAGGATGATGGTCGGTTTGAGATTTTTATTCGATTTTTAGTTGGTCTTTCAACACCCACTTCATCCCGAAATCTGGAACCATTCCTGGGTCCGCTGTCTCATCACACGACCTGTCAGGTGATAGACTGGCTGCAGGCCAATGTTCAGGCAGAAATTAAAAATATGGACAGAGTCACTGGAAAGAGGAAACTGCTAAACATATTCCATTATTTGTCAGAGTCTCAGAATAGAGCTTTAGTTCAGAAGACCATTGGATCTGTGGAACGCTTGAACTTTGGGGATTCCAATCCAAAGAATGCACTGAGATTGAACCCAATGGACTGTTTTGTAATGTCTCATGTTGTACAACTTTGTGAATCAGTGATGGAGTTGAATTTGGAGAAATGTTATATTCAGGAGGAGGGGATCAAACGATTAGCCCCTGCAATCCACAAGTGCAAAGTTCTAAGGTATGTATTGATCCAGGTGAAATTAGATAACATGTCGGCAATGACCCATTGATTTTCTCTTTTAAATTTCACCTGATATGAATTTCATAGGATCATAGAATCTCTACAGAGCAGAAAACGGTCATTTGGACCATCAACAACCCTCTGAAGTGCATCCCATCCAGACCCCTCCCCTATCCCTGCATTTACCAAGGGACATGAAAGACTACAGAAAAGATTTAGAAGGAGGTTGCCAGGGTTGGAGCGTTTGACCTATAAGGAGAGGCTGAATGGACTGGGACTGTTTTCCCTGGAGCATTGAAGGCTGAGGGTGACCTTATAGAGTTTATAAGGTCATGAGGAACATGTTTAGGGTAAATAGGCAAGGTCTTTTCCTTGGGATCTGGGAGTGAGAGGGGAAAGATTTAAAAGGGACTTAAGGGGCAACTTCTTCACACAAAGGATGGTGTGCGTATGGAATGAGCTGCCAGAGGAAGTGGTGGAGGCTGGTGCAATTACAACATTTAAAAGGCATCTGGATGGGTATATGAATAGGAATCACTTAGAGGGATATGGGCCAAATGCTGGCAAATTTGATTAGATTAATTAAGGATATCTGGTCAGCATGGACGAGTTGGACCAAAGGGTCTGTTTCCTTGTTGTACATCTCTATGACTCTATAACCCATCTAGTCTGCAAATCCCTGGACACTATGGGCAATTTAGCATGATCAGTCCATTTAACCTGCACATGGTTGACTGTGGGAGGAAACCGGAGTACCCAGAGGCAACCCATGCAGACACTGGGCGAATGTACAAACTCCACACAGACAGTCACCCGGGGTGGAATCAAACCCAGATCCCTGGTGCTGTGAGGAAACAGTGCTAACTGTTGAGCCACTTGTCACTATAGTAGCTGAATCACAATTACTATTCATTTTTTTTCTGAGAGTCAAGTAGTTTTCCATGCTTTTATTTTTAACGCTACTACTACATTGACCTTGATACTGAATGCTCTAACTAAAACAAAAACAAGCACCAGGCTAACTTAGTTGGTCTTACACTGTGAGACATTCAAAGCCACAAGGAGTCTGGCAGAGTCTTTAACTAGTGCTATGACAAGGAAACAAAGAACCGAGCCAAATCACCGTACCTCTGTGTTCACAACAGAGTAAAATTAAAACCTTCAAAGATTTTAGCCTCAACAATTCCTAACCAGACTTTATAACCAATCACAGACTCTGTTTATAATGAAACCTAGACGGTAGGTTAATAACTGAAACAACAAAAAAAAGCAATTTATTACCAATATAGGAACTTTAGCAGAGCAAAATTAAACAACAAAGTTTGAAACCAGTAACCTTGTTTTCAGGGCAATTCACACAAAAGACAGATAGACAGACAAATAAACACAGTGAAGGGATAATTAAAACTAAGTAACAAAACTGGCCAGATTAAGTGGTTTTCATATCTTATTCTCAATGTATATTAATTGTTTCTTTGTTAATTTTCTGAAGATATAGATCTGTGCCACCTTTGAATTCACTCTGAGGACTGAAATTCTGAAATAAAGTGGAAGGTTAGGCAGGGAGCATTTACATCTTCATGCTGTAACGTCAATAGCCAAGTTCATTCTCTCAAAAGCACAGTCCCAAAAACCAACTTAAACCGTGATCTATGCCTATGTTTGAACATCTCGTTCTCTCCCAGAAACAAATGGAAATTGCTGTTCTGAGGAAAGCTCATTGGACGAAATATATGTATCCACAGATACGACCAGACCTGCTGCGCTTTTCCCTCAATTTTTGTTCTTGTTTCTTATGTCCAGTATCCACAGTTCTTTTGATTTTATGTTCTATCCCAGGCTGGTTCGCAGCCTCCGCAATCGCCGCCCAGACAACCGCCTTCACGATCGCCAGGAAGACCATCACCGACGGATTCGCGACCCCCGCGACTATCGGGAATAACAGGGCTTTTTTCGTCGCCACAGCCATTTCTGCCCCTTGGGTTGCCGTCGCCGCAGCCACTTCCGCCCCCAGTGACATCACTAACCTGCACGACCACAACGCCTCATGTGTCTCCGCCCTAACGACGATCTCCGTCACAACATGTAACCCCGCCCCCACGCCAACCACTGTCACCATGCCTAACCCCACCCCCACGCCGATCTCTGACCCCGCCCCTGCACCTAACCCCGCCCCCACTCCCAGCTCCAGTCCCACAGCAGGTCCTAGCTCCCAGCCCTGCCGTGTTTTCACTATCCCTCCAGACCTCCCCCTCTCTGAGGATGAAAGACCAGTCCTCA
The DNA here is from genome assembly GCF_020745735.1 of Hemiscyllium ocellatum. NCBI lineage: Eukaryota > Metazoa > Chordata > Chondrichthyes > Orectolobiformes > Hemiscylliidae > Hemiscyllium > Hemiscyllium ocellatum. The sequence continues at coordinate 266,378 of NW_026867458.1, read as the reverse complement.
GCAGAGGCCTCACTTTCATTCCCCTATGCCCTCGGATTAACGAGTTCAACACGCGGTGAGACATTGAATAATTCTTCCGCCGCCTTCGCCTCCATGCCTACCTTTTCAACCAAGACTCTCACCTACCCTCTGACGACCCCTTCTCCCACCTCCAACACGCCCCATCCACCTGGACACCCCGTGCTGGCCTCTTACCTGCCCTCAACCTCTTTATAGCCAACTGCCGCCGCGACATTAACTGCCTCAACCTGTCCACCCCTCTTACCCACTCCAACCTCTCACCCTCGGAACGTGCAGCCCTCCACTCCCTCCGCTCCAACCCCAACCTCACCATCAAACCAGCAGACAAGGTTGGCGCAGTAGTAGTTTGGTGCACCGACCTTTATACCGCTGAGGCCAAACGCCAGCTCGCGGACACCTCCTCCTACTGCCCCCTTGACCATGACCCCACCTCCCACCAAAACATCTTCTCCCAGACCATCCATAACCTCATCACCTCAGGGGATCTCCGTCCACCGCCTCCAACCTCATAGTCCCACAACCCCGCACCGCCCGTTTCTACCTCCTGCCCAAAATCCACAAACCTGACTGCCCCGGCCGACCCATTGTCTCAGCCTGCTCCTGCCCCACCGAACTCATCTCTGCATACCTTGACACAGTCCTGTCCCCCTTAGTCCAAGAACTCCCCACCTACGTTCGGGACACCACCCATGCCCTCCACCTCCTCCATGACTTTCACTTCCCCAGTCCCCAACGCCTTATCTTCACAATGGACATCAAGTCCCTGTACACCTCCATCCCCCATCACGAAGGACTCAAAGCCCTCCGCTTCTTAGTTTCCCACCGTACCAACCAGTACCTTTCCACTGACACCCTCCTTCAACTAACTGAACTGGTCCTCACCCTGAACAGCTTCTCTTTCCAGTCCTCCCACTTCCTCTAAATCAAAGGAGTTGGCATGGGCACCCGTATGGGCCCCAGCTATGCCTGCCTCTTTGTAGGATATGTGGAATAGTCCATCTTCCGCAACTACACTGGCACCACCTCCCACCTTTTCCTCTGCTACATTGATGACTGTATCGGCGCTGCCTCATGCTCCCACGAGGAGGTTGAACAGTTCATCCACTTTACCAACACATTCCACCGCAACATCAAATTCACCTGGACCGTCTCAGACTCCTCCCTCCCCTTCTTAGATCTTTCCATTTCTATCTTGGGCGACCGAATCAACACGGACATCTACTATAAACCGACTGACTCCCACAGCTACCTAGACTATACCTCCTCCCACCCTGCCCCCTGTAAAAACGTCATCCCATATTCCCAATTCGTTCGTCTCCGCCGCATCTGCTCCCAGGAGGACCAGTTCCAATACCGTACAGCCTAGATGACCTCCTTCTTCAAGGACCGTAGATTTCCCCCAGACATGATCGACGATGCTCTCCACCGCATCTCCTCCACTTCCCGCTCCTCTGCCCTTGAGCCCCGCCCCTCCAACCACCACCAAGACAGAACCCCACTGGTTTTCACCTACCACCCCAACCTCCATGTACACCGTATCATCCGCCGTCATTTCTGCCACCTCCAAACGGACCCCACCACCAGGGATATATTTCCCTCCCATCCCCTATCAGCGTTCCGAAAAGACCACTCCCTCCGTGACTCCCTCCTCAGGTCCACACCCCCCACCAAACCAATCTCCACTCCCGGCTCCTTCCCTGCAACCGCAAGAAATGCAAAACTTGCGCCCACACCTCCTCCCTTACTTCTCTCCAAGGCCCCAAGGGATCCTTCCATATCTGCCACAAATTCACCTGCACCTCCACACACATCATTTATTGCATCCGCTGCAGCCGATGTGGCTTCCGCTATATTGGGGAGACAGGCCACCTACTTGCGTAACGTTTCAGAGAACACCTCTGGGACACCCGGACCAACCAACCCAACCACCCCGTGGCTCAACACTTCAACTCCCCCTCCCACTCCACCAAGGACATGCAGGTCCTTGGACTCCTCCATCGCCAGACTATAATAACACGACAGCTGGAGGAAGAGTGCCTCATCTTCCGCCTGGGAACCCTCCAACCACAAGGGATGAACTCAGATTTCTCCAGTTTCCTCATTTCCCCTCCCCCCCACCTTGATTCATTTAAATCCCTCGAACTCCGCACCGCCTTCCTAACCTGCAATCTTCTTCCTGACCTCTCCGCCCCCACCCCACTCCGACCTATCACCCTCACTTTGACCTCCTTCCACCTATCACATCTCCACCACCCCTCCCCCAAGTCCCTTCTCCTTACCTTTTATCTTAGTCTGCTGGACACACTTTCCTCATTCCTGATGAAGGGCTTATGCCCGAGACGTCGAATTTCCTGTTCCTTGGATGCTGCCTGACCTGCTGCGCTTTTCCAGCAACACATTTTCAGTTCTTGTTCACAACAGTTCCCAGGTACTGGCCTGATCAATTCCCAAACATCTCTTATCTGGTTCAATGTGCTGCTCTCCCACTGTGCTGAAATACCTACAGGATCCTATTGATCAAGAGCTAACCTGCCATTAACTGTGAGGCCCCACCTCACGAACAAACAGCAGCTTGTTTGTTTGTTTTGTTGAAACACAAGTTGCTGTTCACAATCCAAAGATCATTTCCAGCTCATTGCAGGTCACAGCTACAAATCAAAATTGATAAAATAATAAATAAAACTAAAAGAAAAGTTGGCGAAGGTTCAAACACTAATCCTAAGAGGCCCTCAACTAAATGAACAGACCTAGTGTGTGACTGAACACAGTTCACTGACAGAGAATAGCAATGAGATCAGGTGGCAAATCAAACTGTTGAACCCAACCTCTGTCACCAATTGTGTGCCATTGCAGAGATGAATATCATCCTTTGTAGTTTACTTTTACAAACGAAAGCTAATCTAATATTGTATTTGACCCAACCATTCACTAGATAAATGGAAAGTGAATGCTGCACCTAGTTCAATGCAGAATACATTGCTAACACAGCAAGGCTGCCATTCATGTATCTGAAACTGTTATGGGTGAATATCAGGATGTGTTTGAAATAGAGGTTCAACAGTCTGTGATTTACACGAGGCATGATCTGCCCTTTGTGGTAGCACAAAATTCACCATTCACCTCAGCAGCAGGGAGATTGGGCAGCTCATCGCCACATATTTTACATGACTGTTGGGATGAACTATTATCCATTCTGGAACTGAAAATATGGCTTGTGTATTGTTAAATACATCAGAGAAGCAGGAATTTATTGATTGATTGATGTCTATAAGTCTTTTTCTTCGTGTTATCCAAACAGGGCAATAGTGCCTCACAATTAACCATTTCTTTTACTCTTTGCTGGATCACATATGGATGAGTTCAATGGAATATAATTGCACAAATTTATAAAAAAAACATTTTTAAAAATTGTATATAAGCCAATCAATTTTCTATCTTGCGTCCAACCAGTCTATGCTGAACGTAATCCCAAACTAAACTTGTCCCACCTGCCTGCTCCAGGCCCATATCCCTCCGAACCTTTCCTTCTCATGTATTTATCAAAATATCTTTTAGAGTCATAGGGTCATAGAGATGTACTGCACGGAAACAGACCTTTCGGTCCAACCTGTCCACACCGACCAGATATCCCAACCCAATCTAGTCCCACCTGCCAGCACCCGGCCCATATCCCTCCAAACCCTTCCTATTCATATACCCGTCCAAATGCCTCTTAAATGTTGCAATTGTACTCGTCTCCACCACATCCTTTGGCTACACGTACCACCCTCTGCACGAAAAAGTCACCCTTTAGGTCTCTTTTATATCTTTCCCTTCTCACCCTAAACCTATGCCCTCTAGTTCTGAACTACTCAACCCCAGGGAAAAGACTGTCTATTTAGTGTATCCATGCCCCTCATAATTTTGTAAATCTCTATAAGGTCACCCCACAGCCTCCGAAACTCCAGGGAAAACACCCCCAGCCTGTTCAGCCTCTCCCTATAGCTCAAATCCTCCAGCCCTGGCATCATCTTTGTAAATCTTTTCTGAACCCTTTCAAGTTTCACAACATCTTTCCGATAGGAAGGAGACCAAAATTGCATGCAATATTCTAACAGTGGCCTAACCAATGTCCGGTACAGCCGCAAGATGATCTCCCAACTCCTGTACTCAATACTCTGACCAATAAAGGAAAGCATACCAAACGCCTTCTTCATTATCCTATCAACCTGCAACTCTGCTTTCAAGGAGCTATGAACCTGCACTCCAAGGTCTCTTTGTTCAGCAACACTCCCTAGGACCTTAGTGTCCCTAGTGTATAAATCCTGCTAAGATTTGCTTTCCCAAAATGCAGCAACTCGCATTTATCTGAATTAAACTCCATCTGCCACTAATTACACCCATATCCACCACTTCCTCAGGGACTACCCTCGGGAGTTTAAAAAAAATTCTTCTTGTGACTTTTTTAACTCTGTCTCCTCTCATCTTAAAAATGTGCCCCTAGTCTTGAAATCCCCCATCCTCAGGAAAAGACCCCTACCATTAAGCCTTTTTATACCGCTGATGATTTTATAACCCTCTGAGGTTACCTCTCAACCTCTTATGCTCCAGTGGGAAAAAAATCCCAGTCTATCCAGCCTCACTTTATAACTCAAACCTTCCATATCAACAGCTTCCTGGTAAACCTTTTCTGAACCTTCTCCACCTTAATAATATTCTTCTTTTACCTAAGTGACTATAACTGGACACAGTATTCCAGAAGAGGCCTCACCAAATCAAACTTCAAAGAATTATGCACCTGAATCCTTAGCTCCCTCTGTTGTACAACACTACCCAAAGCCCTCCCATTAACTGATTAACCTCTCCCCAAGTTTGTTGTATCAAAATGCATTTATCTAGATTGAACTCCATCTGCCATTTCTCAACCGATTGACCCATTTTGTCAAAATCCTTAGAAAATCCTCTTCTTTACTGTGCCACCAATTTTGATATCATTTGCAAATTTACTAACTATGCCTTCTGTATTTTCATCCAAATCGTTTCTATAAGCGACAAACAAAAGACCAGCCAGAACCGATTCCTGTGGAACATCAGTGGTGACAGGCCTCCAAGACTGAAAAACAACCCGCCACTTTGTCTCCTGCTGTTAAGCCAATTTTGTATCCAATTGGCAAGCTCTCCCTGAATCCCATGTGTCCAGTTTTCTGTTAAAATATATATTCTATTTCCAGGTCATAAAATGGGTAGTGCACAATAAGGCCATCTGGCCAATTATGTCTGCACTGGCTCCTTAAATGGCCGACACACTTCATCCTATTCCCCTCCTCTTCCCTCAAAGCTATCATATGTTTTCTCCTTCAGGTATATATCAAATTCCTCTTTTCAGAGTTGTGCTGGGTTGTACTGTCAATAGCCTTTCAGTCAGTGAACGAGTAACAGCAATTTACTGAGTAAAATATATGATAAGAACTATACACCTCTCATTTTTCACCATTCAAGCAATTAATCTACTGTTTGAAATATGTGTTCACTGGTCACCAACTAATTCAGTGAGAATAGTTAATGCAAGATTTCCATCTGTTTTCTAATACTGCACAACACTGTTCTATCTGCCCATGCCTCAGTGTGCCAATGAGAAACAATTGGTGGAGTTTCTGTAAGGTGAAGTTTATGTTATGTTAATCGGAGAGATTTCCCACTTCTTGATTGTTTTTTTTTCTTGGCTGTTAGGCTGAATGACAATAACATTGGAGATACAGGAGTCAACATTTTGTCTGCATCATTGGCTCATTCGGAATGCAAAACAAAGCGATTGGAGTACGTAATCTTCCCAACATTAACCCCAAATTTTATGTGCAATGATTTGTGGCAAGTCAGGAATTTGCTTTATCTTTGGCATGACCACCATTGAATATATATAGGAGAAGGTGAGGACTGCAGATGCTGGAGATTAGAGTCAAGAGTGTGGTGCTGGAAAAGCACAGCCAGTCAGGCAGCATCCGAAGAGCAGGAGAGTCGATGTTTTGAACATTTGTTGTCCCTGACTGACATCATGGCAGAGGCCGGTTCAACTGAAGTGTTGAAAAAGGAATTAAACTTTAGTATGGAAAGGCCCAGTGCACAGGGATACGGGATACAGAGTGGCAGGAAGTGAATTGCTCATTCGGAGCCTCGAATCACCTCCTCCTGCACTGTACCCTGTTTGATTCTGTGAGGCTGTAGGAACGCATATTCTTTTCAAAATTAAGAGTAATGTCTTTCAATTAAGGAATAATAGTGTGAAAGACTAAAAGCATTAAAGTTAATTGATTATTAGTTTGTCATTACTAAGTCAAATAAAATGAAAAGGAGGCTGATGGTTCAAAAGCTTTCTCACTTTGTTATGCTGCTCCAATTATTTCTCTTCCTTCTCAGTGGAGTTTCTTTTATCTTTTTAAGACATATTGAAAATTGGTTTGTAATTATCGATCTTTAGTTTGCAGGATAACAATCTGACATTTGCTTGCATTGAAGACCTGAGGATGGCATTTAATCAGAGCAAATCATTGTCAATGCTATACCTGGATGGAAATAAATTCACAGATGATTGCATTCCGAAAATGAGAAACTTCATCATCAACTGCAAGAATTTGGAGCTGATTCAGTGAGTGCATAAGTTAAAATATTAAACATTTCCATTGTATTGCAAACAATAATTTCCTTAGGTCATGTCCACAGCACGTTCTTCAGGTGTGCTTAACATATTAATTCACCGGAACATAGAAAATCGGAGCAGCATCAGGCCATTCGGCCCATAGACCCTGATCTATCATTAAATATACCATGGATGATTATCCACCTTTGAACCCTGTTCCTGTTTTCTCCCCGATATCCTTTGTGGAAGCCCAGCCCCTAGATTGCTGGCTTCTTGTGAACGTCTGTCCAAGAACAGAGAACCACCACTTAATTAATACCTTTCAACAGCACTGTTTTTTATTCAAGACTGTTAGTATACGAGTATACAAACAAGACTTGGGAGAAAAGCCACCTTAGACCACGCTGGGTACTAAAGAGTGGATTCTCTCACTCTCAATAGGGAAAGTTGTTACATTTATACATAACTTCTCACGCAATACAGAGTCCCGTGTCATTAGGCTATCAAAAAGTATATTAATCAAAGTATACTTAATTGTAAGCTTACACATCAAAAAATGCTCTAAATCTAACACACACAGACACCAGCAGCCATCTGGTTAAGATAATAACACTATCTTTAAAATCAGACATCAGCCCCCATTATTCTGTTTTTCCAAGGTAACATTCAGAGCTCAGAGATGCTCTTAAAAGTAAACATTCAAACATCATTTCTGTTTTACAGCTAGACCGTGAGGCACCAGTACTCCTCTGATGGCTGCCCTTTGACCTAGTGCTATGTCCTACATCATTCTCGGATCTGTGAGAAGGATTGTTTATACAGCTAGGCTGGCTTCTTACAAGTTGATATGTTAGCAATTAGTCTCGCTTAGCCTGTCGGGAAATACAGCCAATTATGCCAGGGCCATTTTAGTTAACAGTTCTGAGCTTCATTTTCTATATGGTCACTATATCTATTTCCAACTTATCACCTTGACCCCTTTAACCCTTAAGAACTTTATCTGCCTGGCGTCATAGAGATGTTCAGCACAGAAACAGGCCCTTTTCTCTAACTGTCCATGCCGAACAGATACCCCAAATTAAACTAGTTCAGATGGAGTTTAATTTAGATAAATGTGAGATGCTACATTTTGGAAAGGCAAATCAGGGCATGACTTGTACACTTAACTGGAAGGTCCTGGGGACTGTGCTGAACAAAGAGATCTTGAAGTGCAGCTTCATAGTTCCTTGCAAGTGGAGTCACAGGTAGATAGGATAGTGATGAAGGCATTTGGTATGCTTTCCCATATTGGTCAGAGGACTGAGTATAGGAGTTGGGAGGTCATGTTGAAGCTGTATAGGACATTGGTTCGGCCACTTTTGGAATATTCTGCTCTCTCTCCTAGAGGAACGATGTTGTGAAACTTGGAAGGTTTCAGAAAAGATTTACAAAGTTGTTGTCAGTGTTGGAGGCTTTGAGCTGTACGGAGAGGCTGAATAAACTTTGTTTTCTCTGGAGCGTTGGAGGTTGAGGGGTGATCTTATAGAGGTTTATAAAATAATGAGTCCCATGGTTAGGGTAAATAGACAAGGTCTTTCTCTGGGATAGGGGAGTCCAGAACTAGAGGGCCTAGGTTTAGAGTAAGAGGGGAAACATTGAATAGGGACCTAAGGGGCAATCTCTTCATGCAGAGGGTGGTGCGTGTATGGAATGAGCTGCCAGAGAAATGGTGGAGGCTGGTACAATTATGACGTTTAAAAGGCATAGAACATAGAAAAATACAATGCAGTACATGCCCCTTCGGCCCTCGATGTCGCGCCGATCCAAGCCCACCTAATCTACACTAGCCCACTATCCTCCATATGCCTATCCAATGCCCGTTTAAATGGCCATAAAGAGGGAGAGTCCACCACTGTCACTGGCAGGGCATTCCATGAACTCATGACTCGCTGAGTAAAGAATCTACCCCTAAAATCTGTCCTATACCTTCCACCTCTTCATTTAAAGCTATGCCCCCTCGTAATATCTGACTCCATACCTGGAAAAAGGGTTCTCATGGTCAACCTTATCTAAACCCCTAATCATCTTGTACACCTCTATCAAGTCACCCCTAAACCTTCTTTTCTCCAATGAAAACAGCTCCAAGTGCCTCAGCCTTTCCTCATACGATCTTCCTACCATACCAGGCAATATCCTGGTAAACCTCCTCTGCACCCATTCCAGTGCCTCCACATCCTTCCTCTAGTATGGTGACCAAAACTGCACACAATACTCCAGATGCGGCCGCACCAGAGTCTTATACAACTGCAACATGACCTCAGGACTCTGGAACTCAATTCCTCTACCAATAAAAGCCAGTACGCCATATGCCTTCTTCACAGCACTATTTACCTGGGTGGCAACTTTCAGAGATCTGTGTTCATGGACACCAAGATCCCTTTGCTCATCCACACTACCAAGTATCCGACCATTAGCCCAGTACTCCACCTTCTTGTTACTCTTACCAAAGTGAATCACTTCACAGTTACCTACATTGAACTCCATTTGCCACCTTTCTGCCCAGCTCTGCAGCCTATCTATATCCCGCTGTAACCTGCCACATCCTTCCTCACTGTCAACAACTCCACCAACTTTCGTATCATCCGCAAACTTGCTCACCCAACCTTCTAGCCCCTCCTCCAGGTCATTTATAAAAATCTGGGTGGGCACAAGAATAGAAAGGAAATGGGACAAGCGCTGGCAAATGGGACTAGTTTAGGTTAGGATGTGGAGCTGCCAGTGTTGGACTAGGGTATACAAAGTTTAAAAATCCCTCAATACCAGGTTATAGTCCAAAAGGTTTAATTGGAAGCACTAGCTTTCAGAGCGCTGCTCCGGACAACCACCTGATGAAGGAGCAGTGCTCCGAAAGTTAGTGCTTCCCATTAAACCTATTGGACTATAACCTGGTGTTGAATGATTTTTAGATTGGGTTAGGATATCTGGTCAGCATGGACGAGTTGGACCTCAGGATCTGTTTCTGTGATGTACATGTCTCTGACTTGTTATGGACCAGGCCAGACCCCCTCAAAACATTTCAAGAAAGTAGCCCAGACCCTAACTTTGCTCATTGTTTTAAGAAGGTGTAAAGTGGATATTCCAGGAGAGGTGCAGTTGGTCAAACCACTTCGTTTTAAACAAAACCAAATTTATTTACAAGATTACCCAATGAAATAGAAGCAAAAGAAAACCGAATGCAGAATAACCTCACCTATCCAAAAACCAAACAGACTTCACCTGCTGTTCCCTAACCTTGCAATAATCCCCATAAACACCTCGTGGCGCAAAAGGTAACATCAAACAGGGTCTTACAGGAGAGATGTCAGATAGAGAGGATCAGCACGAACCTGCTTCTTTCACGTAACTGTTTCTTGGATCTGCAGCCTCAAAACACTACCTGTCTGCTTTCAGTGAATAGCCAGACTTCCAAAAACCAAATCAAACCAGAGAAAAGCTGAGCTGGGGGAAGTGACCATTCCCCTTTCATTGCACAAATGTCTTTCAAAACTAAAACTTTTTGATGGAGGCAGTATCTGTAGCTATAATCAAACTGGCCCTAAAACCCTTCGAAACCCAAACCTTTTGGAACCTGTGTCTTTTACGATCTCTCTGGAGGGGAAGAAAACCAAGTACAACAGAACCTTGTTAAAGGAGCAGCATCATCACAGACTTTATTTGATAACATTTGGCCCTAATCCCCCTCAACCCTTCGCATTCATAAACCCATCCAGATGCCTTTTACATGCTGTAATTGTCCCAGCCTCCACCACTTCCTCTGGCAGCTCACTCCAATCTCGTACCATCCCTCTGTGTGAAAACGTTGCCCCTTAGGTCTCTTAAATCTTGCCCCCAACTTAACCCTATGCCCCCTAGTTTTGGTCTCCCCCAACCCTGGGGACCACATCTTGTCTATTTGCCCTACCCATGCCCCTAATATGGTTTTATAAACCTTGATATAAAGACACCCCTCAGCCTCCCATGCCCTAACCTATTCAGCCTCTCCTTCTAGGTCAAACCCTCCAACCCCAACGATATCCTTGTAAATCCTTTCTGAACCACTTCAACTTCCACAACATCCTTCCTATAGCAAGAAGCCCAGAGCTGCATGCAGCATTTCAAAAGTGGCCAAAGCAATGGCCTGCACAGCCACAACATGGCGTACTAAAGCAAAGAAATACAGATAGTAGAAACCTGAAACAAAAGCCAAAATTGCTTAAGAAACTCAACACACCTGACAGCATCTGTGGAGAGAAAGTAAATGTTTCGAGTCCAGTGATCCTTCTTCACAGCTGACTCTGTTTCTATCTCTGTAAACCTGCTAAGTTTCACCAGAAATTTCTGTTCTTTTTGAGAACAATATTTAACTTTTTCTTTCCAACCATTCAGTGTTTTAGCCAACAAACATTCTCTCTGACAGGGAATTTCACAGACTCACCTCAACCTGAGTGAAGAAATTTATCCTCATCTCAGCTCGAAATAGCCTACCCGAGATCCTTAGACATTGACCCCTTGTTCTGGACCTTGGGAATATCCTTCCTGTGTTTACCCTGACCTTTCCTATTTTGTAGGTTTCTAAAAGATGACCCATATTATTCTAACCTACAGTGAAAATAGTCCTAACTGATCCAGTCTCTCTTCATTCATCAGTCCTGCTATCCCACGAGTCAGTCTGGGAAATCTTTATTATATTCCTTCTATGCATGAATGTCCTTCATTGGATAAGGGACAAAAACTGCACACATGACTTCACGTGTAGTCTCACCAAGGCACTGCATGTAGGCAATTAGACAGCCTTGCTTCTGTCGTTGAATCCTCTTCTCTTTTTCTGTCTCTCTTTCTCACACCCGGACTCTCTTCGCCTCAGCATGCTACTCTCTAAGGGGTTGTCGGGGGGAGAGAGACTGTCACACATCTTCGGGAATTTGTCTTTGCAAAGGAAATCTGGAGAAAGATGCAGTGGCCTTTGTCAAGGTTCGTCCTGAGCAGCTCCATGACGCAAGACTCTGTACTCTACAGTCTGTTCCCCAGGACGCACAACGAGCCAAACATCAACTGCTCCTGCTGGACCGTCACCTTGCTGAAAGACACTCTTTGTTCTGCCTTAAAGTTGTTGATTGTTAGTTCCCACCTGAATCAGACACACTGCTGTTCCCCCTCCCTTTCCAGGGGTTAATCCAGCTGTTCTTTGACACTGAATACTCAGCAATCTCCTTCCCTGTTCTTGTGATTCAACTCCCAGAATTTTCCTCAGTCACTTCTCACTACCACCCTCTGGTGGATGCTCTTTCTCCTGCTGAGCCCCATGGCCTCCGCGTTCCCATCTCATTAAGTTGAAACAAGTTGTTATCTCTTATTGGTTCCCTTTGCGCGAGTTTCAGGTCTAGTCTGGTTGACAATGTCCTCATGATATAACGAATTTAGTCCCTTGTGTTGCTCCTGAGAATCTGATGTTCCCCAGTCGGAATCTGTTCTCCGTCCTTGCCATTTGAAGCATGTCTTTGAGGTGATGTTCAAAGTGCAATTAACATTTCAGTGTGAAGTGATGAAAAATCAGCAGAATAAAAATCCTTGCCCATATCCATCTTGATACCAGTCATTAGGAAGGAGTCATTACCGTGTTAATTATGTGTGTTGTAAATTTTAGTGCCAAAGTTTAAACCAGATATCCATCCCATTTTCATTCCATATTCATATCTGAAACATACATCTTTAACCAATCTTTATCTGTCAGAACTATTTAATGTCTTTTGAAAATACCTCTGGGCCAGACTAGGTAAGATTCCCAGATTCCCTTTGCTGATGGACATGAGTGATGCAGATGTGTATTCACAGCAATCACTGTAATGGTTCTGCAATGGTGACTATGAAACTAACTTTCAATTCCAGATGGATTAATTATTTGAGATAAAATTCAGCCAGTTGCTGGTATTTATACTCTAGGTCACTGCATTACAAGTCCAATGCAATTTCCTCCAGTCCAGCTGCACCCTCAATTTACATCATTCCCCAAATATCAACGCCTTAGTTTCTTACAGCACTGTCTGTGTGTGCAGCAGCTCATTAGATTCTCTCTCCCCCAGCACTTAGACCAATTTGTTACTGTGTAGCTGCTCACGGTTTGATTTCAAAATGTGTGTTTCAATTGGAAAATTATGAATGATTCTGTCATTTTAACTTTATGAATTGGTTGGTTATTAATCATTAATTTCTTTCTTAGATTATGGAGGAATCAGTTCAGTTCAGATGGAAAGAAGCAGCTCTGATCACTGAGAGAATGCAGGGCTGGTGTCCGAGTATTTGTGTGATCAAAGGATCAAGAAATTGCCAACTATTTGGACTTGATATTACTGAGAGGTGTATTTCTCTCACCTCCATCAAGTGAAACACATGAGATATTACATTGGCTCAAGAAAAACAATTCCTGGAATTCTGAAATAGAATGGGAATGATGTGGAGTATTCAGTAGAAACTTTCAGTAGCAGCTGGTGAGTGTTGGTGTTTGGGTGATATTCACCGTCGAGCACAGGGAGATGGAGCTGTGACTGTGAAGCTTTTATAAAAGGGTCCGAGAGATCACCATCATAGAAACGGCCTTTCAGCCACCATGCCCATGCTGTCCAGTTTTCAACGTTAAACTAGTCCCTTTTGCCTGTGTTTGGTCCATGTACTCCCCATATCGAACCCATCCATACACTTGTCTAAATGTTTCTTAAATGATGAAATTGCACTCACTTCCACCACCTCTGGCAGCCCATTCCAGACACTCACCATCCTCAGTGTGAAGAAAACTGCCTCTCTATACCCTTTTGTATCTCTTCCCTCTCACCTTAAACATGTGCCCCAGAGTTTTAGACTCCCTTGGGGAAAAGCTTCTGGCTACCTACCTTATCTATGCCTCTCCTGATTTTATAGTTCTGTATAAGGTCACCCCTGAATCTCCTACACTCCAGGGAAAAATGTCCCATCCTATCTCATCTCTTCTTGTAGCTCAAACCTTCCAGTCCTAGTAAATCCTTTCTGCCCTCTTTCTAGTTTAATAGTTAATTTCTATAGTAGAGCGACTAGAACTGCATACAGTATTCCAAATGTGACCTCACTCATGTCATAGAGTCATAGGGTCATAGAGATGTACAGCATGGAAACAGACCCTGCAGTCCAACCCGTCCATGCCGAGCAGATATCCCAACCCAATCTAGTCCCATCTGCCAGCACCCGGCCCATATCCCTCCAAACCCTTCCAATTCATATACCCATCCAAATGCCTCTTAAATGTTGCAATTGTACTATCCTCCACCACTTCCTCTGGCAGCTCATTCCATACACGTGCCACCCTCTGCGTGAAAAAGTTGCCCCTTAGGTCTCTTTTATATCTTTCCCCTCTCATCCTAAACCTAAGCCCTCCAGTTCTGGACTCCCCAACCCCAGGGAAAAGACTTTGCCTATTTACCTTATCCATGCCCTTCATAATTTTGTAAACCTCCATAAGGTCACCCCTCAGCCTCTGATGCTCCAAGGAAAACAGCCCGACCCTGCTCAGTCTCTCCATATAGTTCAAATCTTCCAACCCAGGCAACATCCTTGTAAACCTTTTCTTAACCCTTTCAAGTTTCACAACATCTTTCCAATAGGAAGGAGACTAGAATTGCATACAACATTCCAACAGTGGCCTAATCAATGTCCTGCACAGCTGCAACATGACCTCCAAACTCCTGTACTCAATACTCTGACCAATAAAGGACAGCATACCAAACGCCTTCTTCACTATCCTATCTACCTGAGACTGCACTCCAAGGTCTCTTTGTTCAGCAACACTCCCTGGGACCTTACCATTAAGAATATAAGTCCTGCTAAGATTTTGCTTTCCCAAAATGTAGCACCTCACATTTGTCTGAATTAAATTCCATCTGCCACTTCTCAGCTCATTAGCCCATCTGGTCCAGATCCTGTTATAATCTGAGGTAACCCTCTTCGCTGTCCACTGCACCTCCAATTTTGGTGTCAGTTGCAGGCTTACTAACTGTACCTCTTATGCTCACATCCAAATCATTTATGTAAATGACAAGTAGTAGAGGATCCTTGTGGCACTCCAGTGGTCACAAGCCTCCAGTCTGAAAAACAACCCTCCACCACCACTCTTCTACCTTTGAGCCAGTTCTGTATCCAAATGGCTAGTTCTTCCTGTATTTCATGAGATCTAACCTTGCTAATCAGTCTCCCATGGGGAATCTGGGAGAATGTGCAAACTTCACAGACACTCACCTTAGGTGGGAATTGAACCTGGGGCTCTGGCACTGTGAGGCAACAGTGCTAACCACTGTGCCACCGTGCCACCCAGACTTGCTAAAGTCTTCCAGCAAATTCTGTTTTTGTTGGTGATATGTTGTGATTTGTTTAATTAAATGCCGATTGGAAGCTGCTGCTGTTCCAGACCAATCATATGATGCTGAGTGACCGAGCGGCATCACGATTTGCTGAAACACTGGGGTTTCCCGAAGTCCCAATGGAGGCTTTGATTACAGAACGTTTAGGGGATCGATGGCAGCGAAACCTCCAAGCAGCTTGCACCCCGGTGGATTTGCAAATGGAAGTGTATTTAATTCTATCTTATTTTGTTCATTAAACTATACCTCTTACAGAATCCTGTACAATGATTTTTATTGCCCTCAGTATCATTATGGTTATGGGGTTTTAGTGTGGGCTCATTTGATATAATTAGCATTCCTTACAATATGGTATTTGTTTGAATCAAGTTGCCTGTTACCTTCCCTGTTTTACTGTAGTGTTAGATGTGGAGCTGGAGTTGAGCAGGATTTTCTGAATTCTAATTCTGATATCTGCAGAATCTGAGCCAAAATGTAGAAAGAAGCACGAGCCTGCGTTATGGCCAGAGCTACTTTTACACTTGGATGTTATTCATTCACCCTCCATTTGCCTAAAATAGTCACATTCGCAATAGTGTTTATCACATTGTACACAGATCCTCAGAACACGGTCACCGGGCATGTGATATCAGAGTTAATCACTTATACTTGCAGTAACCAGCAGTTTCCTTCTGCTATGTTAAAGTTTTAGGTGAAAGTGAGGACTGCAGATGCTGGAGATCAGAGTGATGCTGAAAAAGCACAGCAGGTCATGCAACATCTGAGGAGCAGGAAAATCTGAGGAGCCCTTCATCAGGAATGAGGCTGGGAGCCTTCGGAGTGGAGAGATAAATGGGAGGGGTGTGGGGATGGGGAGAAGGTAGCTAAGTGTGCAATAGGTCAGAGAGGAGGGTGGAGTGGAAAGACAGGAAGGAAGATTGGCAGGTGGAGCAGGTCATGAGGAAGGTGCTGAGCTGGAAGGTTGGAACTGGGGTAAGGTGGGGGGAGGGGAAATGAGGAAATGGTGAAGCCCACATTGATGCCCTGGGATTGAAGTGTTCTGAGACGAAAGATGAGGCATTCTTCCTCCAGGCGTCGGGGGGTGAGGGAGTGGTGGTGGAGGAGGCTCAGGACCTGCATGACCTTGTCAGAGTGGGAAGGGAGTTCAATTTCTGCCATCACTCATAAAAGATTTTATCTTTGTGACTAAGGCTGTGCAGGAACGTGAGCATAACTTCAGTACACCATGCACTAACTTTATGTCCCGAAGTTTGACTATCTGCGAACAATATTATGTCATTATTGGAGCATTAACACTTGCTTCAGTTCAAGTGGACAAGTAGAGGTCATGTTAACCTAGTTGCTGTGCTTAATTGGTTAAAGCAGTTTAATGTTGAAGGACTGTACACTGATACTTTATATATGATTTCCAATTTCTTAAGCTTCATTTTTGGCTAACATAATGACCATGTGCTATTGCATTAGACAATTTTGGGAATGTGGCCTGTGCCACTTCCACTGTAGGCCTAACACCTTGGTCGGCCAGATTGATGATAGCCCCTACATAGGTAAGCAATTCCTCTTGTTGCTTGCATGGTATTCCTAACTTATCTGCTTTTGCACGTTCTATCCATGCAGTCACAGAGCAAGGGAAACCAACTTCCATTCACTGAGAGTGGAGCAAAGGGGAAGTTGGAGGGCTTGAGGGAGACTGGGGGAGATGTGGAGGTCAAGGAACTATAGGAAGCTGGAGAAATGGAAGGATTGGTGAACGGGGGAGAATAAGGAATGGGGCTGAATTCTGCCTGGGGAAAAGAGAAATGGAGATGGAGAAGAGGGACACTTGGAGGGAAGTCCCATGTGAAACCAAACCACCTTTTATCAACTATCATTCCTCCATCAAGTACATCCACTGGCCACTCATCCTGCTGTCAGTGGAGCCTGTTTCTTTTTTCGATAAATAGTTTCTATCAAATCTTCCCTTCACCTACTCTGCTGTAAGAAGAATATTCGCAGCTTCTCTTGGTTCCAACTATTCTTGCTATCATCCTTTATCCTCAATACCATTTCAGTGACTCCCCTTTTTGTGCGTTGCCATTTGTCCTATATTATGTTACCCAGTGTTGAGCAGAGTTCTCTAACTGGGACTTAACCAATGATTTTTCAAAAATCGGGAGAAAATCTTTTGCTTTATCTTTGCATCTATTCGCTCCTTCATAATGTCAGAGGTGAGAATATTTGCTGATAACCGTGCAATGTTAAGCACCATGTGCAGCTCCTGTCCTTACAGTATCCTGGAGCCACTTGTCAAGCTGTTACTTCCAATTCTGGAATCTCCATCATTGAAAAAGACTAACTTGACAGATGCATTCACATTCATGCCCTACCTTAATTTGGAACTAGATTGGTATTCCTGCATTGTCACGGAATCAAAGTCATGGAATTCCCTGCCTAACATCAGTATAGATGCATTTTCACTGGAGAGACCAGTTGTTCAAGTCGGCAACTCACCAGCACTGTCTCAATGGAAGTGAATGACAAGCCTTGTTAGTGTTGGCCCTGTTGCTAAACTGCAAGTTAAAAACAAGATTGCTGGAAAATCATGTATCCATAACCTCTCAACACAAATGGAGCTCCATTTCAGGTGCATTGTTTGTAGATATGTTCTATGTTCAAAATTATTATACATCTCTGGAGCAGGTAGGATTTGATCCCAGACCTCCTTTGACAAGACACACGGACTTTACCATAAGAGACCTTCAAATTATGGATTTATCAGGTGCAAATTTGGATTGATTGTCTAATCTATGTTATAACTCAGTCTGTAGATGTGCTTTTTAGTTCCTGTAGAGGGAAGTAAACGTTTTGCCTTGGGAGCAGAGCATAATTGGAGCGGTTCTGGGAACATCCTTAAAACAGGTAAACATCTTACAACTCCAACAACTTTTCATAAGACACAACAGGTTTTAAAACTAAATTGGTTGGTCAGCTTGTCTGAAACATCTTACAAAAGCAATAAAAATCATACTAAATATGAAACCTTTCTGCCTTCTCCCCATGCTCAGTAATTGGACTGCATTTTGCAGCTGAGGATGATGTAAAAATGCTGAAAATGTGCTGCTGGAAAAGCGCAGCAGATCAGGCAACATCCAAGGAGCAGGAGAATCGACCTTTTGGGCATGAGCCCTTCTTAATTCCTGAAGAAGGGCTCATGCCCGAAAGGTCGATTCTCCTGCTCCTTGGATGCTGCTTGACCTGCTGCGCTTTTCCAGTAACACATTTTCAGCTCTGATCTCCAGCATCTGCAGTCCTCACTTTCTCCTAGATCTTGTAAAAATGTCCTGTACTGAAAACTTTTCAAATTGATTAATGGTTTTGCTGCTTTTAGTTTAGAATTTTCCAGACACATCAATGTCAGCAGCGCTTCCACTGACTGCCTGATTTTACAATATCATCTCAAAAGGTCTCTCCTGTTTTGAGCAACTGACTGTGCAGACATTGGGAGAAAAAAATGATGTTTTACAGTGCCCTTCCTGAGTGACTTCTGGATTCTCACCAGAAGTGAAATTCACTTTGAGTATTAAATTAGACTTACAGTGTGGAAACAGGCCCTTCGGCCCAACAAGTCCACACCGACCCGCCGAAGCGAAACCCATACCCCTACATTTACCCCCTACCTAACACTACGGGCAATTTAGCATGGCCAATTCACCTGACCTGCACATCTTTGGACTGTGGGAGGAAACCGGAGCGTGCAAACTCCACACAGTCAGTCACCTGAGTCGGGAATTGAACCCGGGTCTGAGGTGCTGTGAGGCAGCAGTGCTAACCACTGTGCCACCGTGCTATTCTGTCTTCATTTAGATCTCCATCTAACCTGCATCTTTATGTCCAAGGCCTTTCCAAATGCTCTTTCCTTTTCAAAAAACTTTGAGCAAAGAGAGTTTTAACTACTTCAAGTTAAAGTAACAGTGGTGCAATATAGTTTGTATTTTAAAATACTTCCATTGGAAGCATTGATGAAAAAAAGAGTAACAGGGATTTTAATGCTTGGCTTTTTTTTTTAAACTGAAGACAATTCTTTGAGAAATCTAATCTAATCTAAAAATAAAGTGACAAAGTTGATTGATGAGGGAAGGGCTGTAGATGTCATACTCATGGACTTCAGTAAGGCATTTGATAAGGTTCCCCATGGTAGGCTGATGGAGAAAGTAAAGTTACTGGAGCTCCAGGGTGTATTAGTTAGATGGATGGAGATCTGGCTGGGCAACAGGAGACAGAGAGTAGCAGTGAAGGGAGTTTCTCAAAATGGAGAACTGTGACCAGTGATGTTCCACAGGAATCCATGTTGAGACCACTGTTGTTTGTTATATACATCAATGATCTGGAGTGATGTATAGGTGGTCTGATTTGCAGATGACACGGAGATTGGTGGGTTAGCAGATGATGAAGGGGACTATCAGAAAATGCAGCAGAATATAAACAGATTGAAGAGTTGGGCAGAGAAATGGCAGATGTAGTTCAATCCGGGCAAATGTGAGATGATGCATTTTGGAAGATCCAATTTGAAATGGTAAATGGAAATGCCCTTGGGAAAATTGACGTACAGAGTGTTCAGGCCCTGAAGGTGGCAATACAGGTCGATCGAGTGATCAAGAAGGCGTATGGCATGCTTCCCTTCATTGGACGCTGTTGAAGAAAATCTCAGATGCACACCTTGGGAACGGACCGAGCCTACTACATCTCATAATATGTCATGGGTAGCAGCCAGTCCATAAAACAAATGGATCGCGACTATGTCGAAAAGCTCCAATTCAGTGGGGATTTATAAATGGCCCGACAATTTGCTTAACTAGACTCAGTACCACAAATTCGCCACTAGATGGCCGACTTACACTTGCATGCAGCAGAGTTGAGACCTTGCCAAGGGTGGGTATTAATGGTACATTGTTCTCTGTATTCACATGCTGTTTAGCGACAGTCTCCAGACAAGGCAGTTCATGAGTCATGCGAGAAAGCATACTATCTCATAGGTAAGGCAAGTCTATTTCTAGAGCAAATTATACAATGATGGAAGCGAAAGTTAAAAATCAGACAACACCAGGTTATATTCGAAGAGGTTTATTTGGAAGCACTAGCTTTCAGAGTGCTGCTCCTTCATCAGGTGGTTGTGGAGTATAAGATTATAAGACATCGGTTTCTTTCAACATATCATTTCAGTTACATCACACTGTAAACTTTTGCTCTAAATTCTGTGTCTTACGATCTTATATTCCACGACCATCGAAAGTGCTGCGAAGGCTAGTGCTTCTAAATAAACTGTTGGACTATAACCTGGTGTTGTGTGATTTTTAACTTCGAACCGAATGCAATATTCTAAGTATGGCTTAACCAACATAATATAAAGCTGCAACATGACATCCTGACTCTTGGACTCAATGTCTTGACCAATACTGGAAGTATGATACACACTTTCTTAATACCCTACCTACATGTGTGGCCACTTTCAGGAAGCGACAAACTTGAACCCTAATATCCCGCTGAACATCGATATGTTGAGGGTTCTGCCCTTAACTGTATACTTTTCCTTAACCTTTGATCTCCTAAAGAGTAGCACCTCACACTTGATGGATTAAACGCCATCTGCCATTTCTCCACCCATATCTGCAACTGATCTATATGCCACTGCATCCTCTCACAATCTTCTACAATATCCACAACTCTACTGATCTTTGCATCATCTTCAAACTTACTAACCCATCCATCTACAACTTCATCCAAGTCATTTATATCTGTTACAAACAGTAGAGGTCCCAGTATGATTCCCTGCAGAACACCACTAATCACCGTTCTCCAGCCAGAAGAACACCCTTCCACAACTACTCTCTGCCTTCTATGGGCAAACCAATTCTGAATCCATGCGGCCAAGTTACCATGGATCCCATGCATTATACTCTTCTGGATGAGCCTCCCATGAGGGACCTTGTCAAAAGCCTTACTAAAATCCATGGAGACAATATCCATCCGCTCTACTCTCATCGATCACCTCCTCAAACAATTCAACCAAGTTAATTTGACATGGCCTGCCCTACACAAAGCCATGCTCACTGCCCCTAATTAGGCAGTGCTTTTCCAAATGTGCTTAAATCCGATCCCAGAAAATTCTGTCAATCGATTCCTAACGACTGATGAAGGACTCACCAGTTTATAACTTTCTGGATTATCCCTAATTGCAGTCTTGAACAGAGGAACAACATTAGCTGCTTGCCAGTCTTCCGGTATCTCCAGTGGCTAGTGAAGATACAAATGTTGTGGTCAAGGTCCCAGTAATCTCCTCTCCTGCCTCACTCAAAAACCTGGCATAGATAGCATCAAGCCCTTGCGACTTATCAAACTTAGTGCTCTTCAAAAAACCCAATATCACTTCTTTCTTGATCTCAAAATGCCCTTGCATATTAGCATGCTGCACACTAATCTATCTTCTAAATCCTTCTTCCAGATCAATACTGACACAAAGTATTCATTTAGGATTTCACAAGCCTCCAAACACAAGTTCCTCCTTTATTCTCAAATGGTCCTACCTTCTCCCTTATTATCCTCTTGTTTTTATTTTTTAATGTATGCCAAGAATGCCTTGGAATTCTCTTTAAACCTATTGTCAATTTCATGGTCCCTTCTTGCTCTACTAATTCCCTGCTTGAATTCTTTCCTGCTTTCTTTATATTCTTTACAGGCCTTGCCCAATTTTAACTTCTTAAACCTTCCATTTGCTTTTTTCATTTGTGAGTAAATTCACAACCTTCCTCTTTATCCAAGGTTCCCTTACCTTGCTATCCTTATCCTTTCTCCTTACTGGAACATGCCGCTCCCAATATTGACCCATTGGAACTCCACTCCAAATCTTCCTCCAGCCAGAAATATATCCACTGACCATTGACTCTCTCTTTCCTATCACTCAGTTAATGTCGTATCCATGTTGTCCATGCCTCTTGTACCACGACTTATAATCTTCCACACAATTTGTTGTGTGCTATCTTCTGGAAATCCATGTTAATCACATCAGTAACATCGCCCTCATCGACCCTTTCTGTTAAGTCATCAGAACACTTCAGCAAGATAGTTTTACACAATTTTCCCGTTGACATTTTTTAACCAACCCACCTTTATCCATGTGATTATCAGTTTTATCACAATAGTTGTTTCCAGAAGCTCTCCCAATACCAGTGTTAAACTGACAAGGCTGTCAATTCCAGGATTAACTTACAAATCTTCACAGAACAAGGGCATAATGTTGATAACCCTCCAGTCTCCTGACACCTCCTCTCAGTCCAGAGGAGACTGTAATGTTATGGCCAGTGCCCCTCTCACTTCAACCAGAATCCTTGGATGTATCTCATCCTGATCTGGTGTCCTGTTAACCCCGAGTGCCAACATCACTTGGACAGGGAATTGAATAGGAAAAGTTTCCTCCTCAGCGTACCCGCACATTAACAGTTTACTGATTAGTATCATAGCTGTTTTCTCACCTTCACTGGAAAGACTTAAAAATAAACTCTTATTTCTCTCCAGCACGAGGCCTCAGTCCGCGACCTCGCGCAGCGTCGGTTAAATGGCCGCGGTCTCGAGCCCCCACGTGGGCCCTCGGGGCGGGCCTTTACTCTCCTGCAGCTCTGATTGATCAGAAAATCTGTCAATCCCGTGCTTATAGCCAATAGAAGTGCGGTCCGCGTTGGGAACGTCGTCTGGAAGTGAATGTAGATGAAAAGAGAAATCGATGGAGAGACTCGGCAGGTTTGGCAGCTTCTGTGGAGTTAAAACAAAGGTAACGTTTCAGATTCAGTGACCCTTCATCAGTACTGAAAGTAGCTCGGAAAAAATGCAGCTAGTGGCTCTCACTCCTGCAATAGGTGGAGATGGAGCCCAGAAAGAGAGAGAAGAGACACAGATAAAGGGGATGGATAATTGTGAGGCAGGGAGAAATAAAAGCTGATACAGGGGAAAATGTAGCAGCAGATTACTGCAAATACTGGAATCTATTGAAAACAAGTCCCATTCCTGATGAAGGGCTTATTTCCGAAATGTGGACGGCACAGCATTTCTGCGTTTTTGGGGTTTCTCTTGAGGGAAGGATAGGATTGATAAATCAGTGGCTGAAAAGGTGGTGCAATGTGCAGGGATTCAGTTTCTTGGATCGTTGGGATCTCTTCTGGGACGTAAAAGATCTGTTCAAAAAGGATGGGTTTCACCTGAACTGGAAAGGGACCAATCCGACTGGGGAGATTTGCTAGTTCTAGTTTCGGATCCTGCCAGCATTTTTAGATGGTGAGGTGGGAGCTTCTAAGTAACAGCGTATAGACAGAAATATGAGGATGTTTCTGAATCAGAAAAGAGCAAGTTATACAGACATGAGCGGTCAGAGAATGATTTAACTCTCAGGTAAGGCTGATAAGCTCAGCACGTGTGGGAATGTGGGTTTGGGATGTCAAAGCTACGACAGAAGCTTGGCTGAGGAATTGACAAGAGAGGCAGCTCGGGCTTTAGGTGTTATAGGAGGGATAGTAAGAGAGGAGAGGGAATGGCATATTTAATTAAGGAATACATTACTACTGCAATTAGAATAGATATTTCTGAGGGACTGTCGTAGTGTTAAAGTTTTGATTAGATTAGATTACTTACAGTGTGGAAACAGGCCCTTCGGCCCAACAAGTCCACACCGACCCGCTGAAGCAACACCCACCCATACCCCTACCCTTACATTTGCCCCTTACCTAACACTATGGGCAATTTAGCATGGCCAATTCACCTGACCTGCACATTTTTGGACTGTGGGAGGAAACCGGAGCACCCGGAGGAAACCCACGCAGACACGGGGAGAATGTGCAAACTCCACACAGTCAGTCGTCTGAGGCGGGAATTGAAACCGGGTCTCTGGCGTTGTTGGTGAAGAATTTGTTAAATGTGTTCAAGAAAATTTTCTTTATCAATATATAAATGTTCCTGTAGAGAATGAGCAAAACTTGAATATCTTTTCAAAACAAGGCAGTGCAAGTGACTGGAACTGGTGATTGTAATGCTGTTAGTTTTAAAAAGTTATGGAAAAGGATAAATCTTCCAAAAAAGTTAAAGCTCTTAATTGGAATAAGGTAAAATTTAAGGGAATGATGCAATAACTTTCAAAAATTGATTAGAGCAGACCGTTTACAGGTAAAAGTATGACTGACAAGTGGGAGTCTTTAAAAGTGTGATAATGAGAGTTCAGAAGCATATGGTCCTGTTGGTTGAAGGGTATAAAGTAGGTAGGAACATGCTTAAAAAGGAAATCAGAAAGGCAAAAATGGAAACTTAGATAACATTGGCAAGTAAGATTTAAGATAACCCAAAAAAGATTCTATAAACACTTGGAGAGAGAGAGAGAGAGAAAAAGACCCTTTAAAGATCAACAAAGTTGACTTTGTGTTGAACCTCAGGAGGTGGGAGAGATGGTAACTGAATATTTCACATCAATTATTACTGTTGGAAAAAGAAACGAGGGCTGGAGAACTCGGAGAAATAAATATTGATATTTTAAAAACAGTTCACATTACAGAAGAGGAAGAACTGGAGGTCTTAGAAAACATAAAGATAGATAACCCTCCAGTACCTGATTATGTGACCCAGGATGTTGTGGGAAGTTGGGTAGAAAATTGTGGGGCACCTAGTAGAAATATTTGTTTATCTATATGTTGGGGAAGGGTTAACATTATTTGCCCAGAAGCCATTTTCCTGATTCGGCTGAGTGTTCCATTTGTGTCCCCAGCCAGAACTTTGCTGGCTATGCATTCCTTACTATGAGGTAATGTGAAAGGTTGTCCTTGTCTTACTTCTCAAGATAGTGTCTCCTCCCTTTGCTGAATGATCAGCACAGGCTGTAAAACCAGTCAAGTTGACATAGACTTTCCAATTCGTCCCCCTTCCTTCTCTAGATATTGCCTCTTCATGGTCATTCAGCCAATTAGGGGTATCTCTGCTTAGTGTTAACTGGAGCAGGTGGTGATACTATTCCATTTGTCCACTTGTAGAATGCATAATAGTGCTTTAGTTTTGAACTTAATGACGAACCTCTAATTTAGTACCAACTTGTAAGCATGCCAAACTGTGTAATTAACGATCAGCTCCTTTCTCTTTATAATCCTATGGTATCCTGAGGTACTTCGGAATAACACCGAGCCACAGTTAGGATGGTGAATTCCCATGATCTATCATGTAATAAACTAATCAGTTTGCAAGGTCTGAGTCTCGAGAGTTTTCTCCGACACTGAGCATGGGTGAAGAACCAAAGAACTGGAATTTGGTGTGTTGAGTATGAGAGTTAGAAAGTCATGTTGCAGCTATACAGGACTTTGGTTAGACCTTTTGGAATGCTGTGCGCAATTCTGGTCTCCCTGTTGTAGGAAAGATGTTGTTAAACTTAAAAGGTTTCAGGAAAGATATACGAGGTTTTTGCCAGGGTTGGAAGTTTTGAGCGGTAGGGGGAAGTTGAATAGGCTGAGGCTATTTTTCCAGGAGTATTGGAGGCTGAGGGGGTGACCTTTATAGAGGTTAACAAAATCATGAGGGGCATGGATAGGGTGAATTGCCAAGGTCTTTTTCCAAGGGGAGAGGAGTGCAAAACTAGAGGGTATAGGTTTAGGAGACGGAGTTAGACAATCAGAAGGACTTTGAGAAGGAATCCAGAGCAGCGCAGTGACACAGGATTGTTCCCAATTGTCAAACTTACTGTTGTTTCTGGCATTCATACCTGCATTTCATTTCACTTAATTCAATGAAATCGGTCATTTCTTTCACGATCACACCAGCTGGTAACATTTATATCGCAACAGAACAGCTAACACTTTCATAGATATTTTATAAAATGTGATTCACACCTGTCCAAGAAAGCAAATGAATTAATGATGAACATGGAACATTTTGAATACAGGTAAACAGGTGAGAATGTAAAATCGAGAATTTCGAGGACAACATGCTCCATTATAAAGATTAAATCACATACTTTTTAAAAATCTGTGTGTCTTTTGACTGCAAATGTATTTTCAGCAATACTTTACTTGGTCTGTTTCCATTCAGTTCATTCTGGCCTGATGCTGATGTATCCACTTTTATCATGACAAATTAAATGAAGTTAATTTTGACCCATCCAGCATGCAGGTACAGCAGGCAGAGAAGAAAGCTTATAGCTTGCTGCCCTTCATAACAAGAGGAATTGAGTATAGAAGCAAAGAGGTTTTTCAGCTGTACAGGGCCCTGGTGAGACCGCACCTGGAATATTGTGTGCAGTTTTGGTCTCCAAATTTGAGGAAGGATATTCCGGCTATTGAGGGAATGCAGCGTAGATTCACGAGGTCAATTCTTGGAATGGCGGGACTATCTTATGTTAAAAGGTTGGAGCGACTGGGCTTGCATACCCTTGAGTTTAGAAGGCTGAGAGGGGATCTGATTGAGACGTATAGATTATTAAAGGATTGGACACTCTGGAGGCAGGAAGCATGTTTCCGTTGATGGGTGAGTCCCGAACCAGAGGACACAGTTTAAAAATAAGGGGTAGGCCATTTAGAACAGAGAGTTGAGGAGAAACGTCTTCACCCAGAGATTGGTGGGTGTGTGGAATGCTCTGCCCCAGAAGACTGTGTGAGCCAAGTCTCTGGAAACTTTCAAGAAAGAGTTGGATAGAGCTCTTGAGGATAGTGGAATCAAGGGATATGGGGATAAGGCAGGAACAGGATGCTGATTGAGGATAATCAGTCATGATCATAATGAATGGTGGTGCTGGCTCGAAGGGCAGAATGGCCTACTTCTGCACCTATTGTTTATATTATGTCAGATGACAATAACTTATTCAAAGACATGAATTTTACATGGTATCTTAAACAGGAGAAGGACCTGTTTACTCGGAATTATGATACTGGCCGAAGGAAAGTGCAGCCTCCCAACCTGCACCAGTCGTTACCTCATGGCAGTGGTGACAGCAGACCTATTTATTATAATCACAGAGGTTATTCTGTGGCAGATTAAATGTTATTAATTTCCCCTGTCTTTCCTGGATCTCACCACTATTTGTAGTGTTCACAATGTTCTGATTCATTCAGCCAAAAACTGTTCTGTCTGGTTGACAGTTACCTCCTCCTTTGATCGATGTAATTGTCATCTATTTCCAGAACGTGGATACACAGTATTGCACCAAGAAAAATGCAGCTGTTGTCCTCTGAATACCATGCATTCTAGTCTATTTTTAATAACATCCCCTTCTACTATAGATATGAACCGACAGAGGTAATTGCCAATTGTTTCTGTTATCCAAAGCAGAATTATTTTTCTGTGCCGGTTGGGTGGGATTTGACTGTTTTGATTGGGTTTTAATGTCCTTGGTTCCATACACTTTCATTCTGTCGTTCAGTACCGACAGTGAGATATATTTTTATGACAAGTTGGGCCCATCAGAGACTGAAGGGCCATAGCAAAGGAGAGAATCCCAGTGACCCAGGGATGGAAAGCAGAAGAAAGACTGATTTTACTTTTGTCGTCATCCGACACTTTCATCATTCTGTGGTTGGTGCAAGAATTATAGAATTCTTTCATTATAACATTCGGGGAACATACCTGAGACATTACAACAGTTCAGAATTTATATTTGCAATGGTTGGCGTTTCACTGGTGAATTTAAATTGCTGCATAAACACTCAGTTCAAGTTCAGACTGCAAGTCAAAGAAATGAAATATCCTGTCATATTAATTATCCAATTAATAAATAAACAAAATATCTGACAGTAGTCTAGAGAACCCAGTATATACATCGCATGAATGAAAAAACAGTCACAAAGGCTATTGCGAATAACTGGAACCCAACCATTGATCCTTCTACTATCCACTCCAAACATTGCACGTTCTGTTTGCTATGAATTCTCAATTCAAGTCAGTATATTATCCTGATCCCATTTGCTTTGATGTTGCAAACTAACATTTTACGTGGGACTTTGTCAAAAGGTCTGTGAAAATCCAAGTACCCACATCCACTGGATCTTCCTTATCTATTCTGAGATAATACCAACTTAACAGAATTATTTGAGCAAGTGACAAAGTTGATTGATGAGAGAAGGGCTGTAGATGTCATATACATGGACTTCAATAAGGCATTTGATAAGGCTCCCCAAGGCAGGCTGATGGAGAAAGTGAAGTTGAATGGGATCTAGAGTGTACTAGCTAGATGGAAAGAGAATTGGCTGGACAACAGGAGACTGTGAGCAATAGTGGAAGGGAGTTTCTCAAAATGAAGAACTGTGACCAGTGGTGGAGTAGCAGTTAGTGAAGGGGACTGTCAGAGAATGCAGCAAAATATGGATAGATTGGAGAGTTGGGCAGAGAAATGGCAGATGGAGTTAAGTCTAGGCAAATGCAAGGTGATGCATTTTGGAAGACCCAGTTCTCAAGCAAACTATACAGTAAATTAGAATCCCTACAGTGTGGAAACAGGCTATTTGGCCCAACAAGTCCACACCAACCCAGTCCCCTACACCAATTACTCTAGACTTCCCCTATCTAATGCACCTTGCTTACATATTCTCGAACACAATGGGTAATTTAGCAAGGTCATTTCACCTAATCTGCACATCTTTGGACTTAAGCCCTGGGGAAATTGACATACAAAGAGATCTGCGTGTTCAGGCCCCATATTTCCGTGAAGGTGGCAATGCAGGTCAATAGAGTGGTCAAGAAGGCATATGGCATGCTTTCCTACATCGAGCGGGGTATTGAGTACACGATTTGCCAGGTCATGTTATAGTTGTATAGGACTTTGGTTCGGCCACATTTGGAATACAGCATACAGTTTTGGTTGCTACATTACCAGAAGGATATGGGTACTTTGGAGAGGATGCAGAGGAGATTCACTAGGATGTTGCCTGGTATGGAGGGTGCTAGCTATTTAGAGAGGTTGAGTAGAATAAGATTATTTTCATTAAAAAGATGGAGTTTGAGGTGGCGATCCTGACTGGGGTCGACAAAATCATGAGAGGTATAGACAGGGTGGATAGCAAGAAGCTTTTTTTTCCCAGAGTGGGGGACTTAATTACAAGTTCAAGGCGGGATGGGAAAGGGTTAAGGTAAATATGCGTGGAAAGTTCTTTATGCAGAGAAGAGGTAGAGATGGACATGATAGCGTCGTTTAAGATGTATCCAGACAGCTACATATTATCCTTTACCTTGCAGGGGTGGCACGGTGGCACAGTGGTTAGCACTGCTGCCTCACAGCGCCTGTCGACCCGGGTTCAATTCCCGACTCAGGCGACTGACTGTGTGGAGTTTGCACGTTCTCCCCGTGTCTGCGTGGGTTTCCTCCGGGTGCTCCGGTTTCCTCCCACAGTCCAAAGATGTGCGGGTCAGGTGAATTGGCCAAGCTAAATTGCCCGTAGTGTTAGGTAAGGGGTAAATGTAGGGGTATGGGTGGGTTGCGCTTCGGCGGGTCGGTGTGGATTTGTTGGGCGGAAGGGCCTGTTTCCACACTGTAAGTCTAATCTAATCTACATGAATGGCCAGCGGACAGAGGGATACATATCCTTGGAAAATAGGCGACGGGTTTTAATCGAGGATCCAGATCAGCAGAGGCTTGGAGGGCTGAAGGGCCTTTTCCTGTGCTGTAATTTTCTTTGTTCATTGTTGTTAGCGTGGTTTTGTCAGAGGGACAAAATGCATCATAAATGTGGTGAAATTCTTTGAGGAAGTGACCAGGTCTTTGGATGAGAGCAATTGATGTAGTTTATATGGATTTTAGCAAAGCCTTTGACAAGATTAAATTCAATTCCCTACAGTATGGAAACAGGCCAGGCAAGCCAACAAGTCCACACTGACCTCCCAAAGGTTAACCCACCCATTCCCCTACCTTTACCCCTACCTAATGCACCTATCTCTATGGGCAATTTAGCATGGCCAATTTACCTAACCTGCACACCTTTGGACGTGGGACGAACCGAGCACCCAGAGGAGACCCGCACTGACACAGGGAGAATGTGTAAACTTCACACAGACAGTCACCCAAGTCTGGAATCGGACCCAGGGCCCTGGTGCCGTGAGGCAGCAGAGCTAAGCACTGAGTCACTGAACTGTCCCAAAGCCACACATAGGAGATTGACAACTAAAGTAAAAACACATGGAATTCAGAATAAATTAGCAAATTGACTCAGACAGAGGAAGCCGAGGCAAAGCTGAAATTGGAGACTGGTATCCAGTGGGATCAATTTTGGATCTTTTATTGTTTGTGATATTCGTAAATGATAATTAAGAGTATGTGTGTGTGTGTGTACATGTATTTGAGTGTGTGTGTGTATGTCTGCCCGTGTGTGTGTTCATGTGTGTGGGTGAATGTGTGTTGTTGGGGGTGGGGGTGTTTGGGGACACTAAGTAAGTTTGTGATGAGACAAATATTGACTGGGTGGTTGGCAGTGAGGAAAATATTCTTAGGCTACAAACAAAAATAGGTAGATTGGTCAAACGGGCAGATCAACGGCAGATAAAATTTAATCCTGATAAACCCTGACGTGATACATTTTGCCAGAAATTGCAAGACAAGGCAGTACTCAGTGAATGGGAGGACACCAGGCTGCATAAAGCAATCAAAAGATCTTAAGGTGCTTGTTAACAGATCTCTGAAGGTGGCAGGACTGGCTAATAGGGTAGTTAAGAAGGCGTACAGGATATGTGCCTTTGCTAGTCAAGATGTAGGTTATAAGAGAAGGGAAGTGCTGTTGGACATTGTTTAGGCCATAGTTGGACTATTGTGTGTAGTTCTGGTCACT
Organism: Hemiscyllium ocellatum; assembly: GCF_020745735.1. NCBI lineage: Eukaryota > Metazoa > Chordata > Chondrichthyes > Orectolobiformes > Hemiscylliidae > Hemiscyllium > Hemiscyllium ocellatum. The sequence continues at coordinate 235,545 of NW_026867458.1, read as the reverse complement.
GCAGCATGGGAAGGATGCGTTTGCATTGGAGGGAGTGCAAAGGAGGTTCAGCAGGATGTTGCTTAGGCTGTAGCAATTTAGCTGTGAAGAGGGAGGCTGGATAAGCTCGGGTTGCTTCACTAAGAACAGAGATCGGAATATCTATGAAGACCATAGACAGGGTGAATCAAAAGCAGTTGTTCCCCTTAGTCAAAGGGCCTATAACAGGGTGGTATAATTTTCACTGAAAATATGTTGCTGGAAAAGCGCAGCAGGTCAGGCAGCATTCAAGGAGCAGGAGAGTCGACGTTTCGGGCATGAGCCCTTCTTCAGGAATGAGGAAAGTGTGTCCAGCAGGCTAAGATAAAAGGTAGGGAGGAGGGATTGGGGGAGGGGGTTGGAAATGCGATAGGTGGAAGGAGGTCAAGGTGAGGGTGATAGGCAAGAGTGGGGATGGGGGGGCGGAGAGGTCAGGAAGAAGTTTGCAGGTTAGGAAGGCGAGGGATTTGACTGAGACAAGGTGGGGGGAGGGGAAATGAGGAAACTGGAGAAATCTAGGTTCATCCGTTGTGGTTGGAGGGTTCCTAGGTGGAAGATGAGGCGCTCTTCCTCCAGCCGTCATGTTGCTATGGTCTGGCGATAGAGGAGTCCAAGGACCTGCATGTCCTTGGTGGATCGGGAGGGGGAGTTGAAGTGTTGAGCCACGGGGTGGTGGAATCCAACATGACAGCTGTGAAAATTGGTTGTCCAAAAGGAATTTTCACAGATGAAAGCCAAGTTGGTTTATGGTGACTGACATGTGATTTGACATTTTTGTGCTGCTGCAAGGCTCCAATCAGGATCAAGAACATTTGGCCCGACAGAATGAAAGTCAGTGCTGGTATTGTGTATTCCTGATGAAGAACTTATGCTCAAAATGTCGATTCTCCTGCTCCTCGGATGCTGCCTGACCTGCTGTGCTTTTCCAGCACCACACTCTTTGATTTTAATCTCCAGCATCTGCAGTGCTTTCTCTCTGTTGTGCCTTCCAGTTGAACTGAAATTCTACATTGAGAGACTTGTGAGTTGGAAACTGTAAATGGATCATTAATTGATTCATAGTCCATCAGCAGCACACTTCTAAAAGAATATGAATCATCTGGCAACCGTGATTTACAAGATGCTCTTTGCTTCATGGTGTGGGACATCATTGCACCGATTGTCACACGGGATGTCTGTCCAAGCAGTGATGGTGATTCACAGCACAGAGGCAGATTTATATAGACATATAAATTCCAACCGTTATAATTGCTGTAGTACAAGTCAGTTCAAGATCTTGCTGGGCAATTTTAGCCAATCTACTTCTTAGAATTTTTATTGCATTTTCCTTGCATTCTGGTTGATTGGAATGGAGGTGAGTGGGAATGACTGCTCGCCTGTGTTCACTTTATGGGTAGTTGTTCATGACCTAGACCCTTTGCTGGTTGTGGATGGCTATTCAGGGAACTGACCTCACATGGGGCAGTTTCGTATGTTCAGCTCCTGTTTGGATGACAGTTCTGAAGTGGGGCCACTTAAATTGAAATATTACCTCTGATTTCCAAGAATGGGAGCATCGTTGACCTTTCCAACTGAGCCATCCAACTTAAACCCTGGCACCATTCTGCGAAATCTCCTCTTCTCCCTGTCCTGAGGGCCCTCACATCGTTTTAAAGTCACCGGAAATGACCACAACAATCCAACTGGGGCTCAATCAATTCGACATGCAGCATAACTCAACCATTTATTGGCATCAATGCCTCTATTTATGAAGACTTCTGCTTTTCTACCCTCTTACGGCCTCCCCCACCTTCTCATGTTGATGAATGTTTATTGCCAGATCCCTCTAACCCTGTGCACTCTTTACGATTGTGCCATTACATTTCTATTACTTCTCCACATCCTTCTCCCAAAACATATCACCTTACACTCTTCTGTATTCACCTCTGACTGGATGCTGTCTGTTCATTGTGATGACTCTGGACAATTAACATCATCCTCACCATTTGCCAATCCTCCAGGTTTATCATTGCCCTGAATATGGGCATTTTGCCACATACTCCAAGATTGATATCACTGACATATTGAATAAAAGCAGTCGTCTATTTAGGGCTGAGATGCGGAAACATTTCTTAACGTACAGGATAGTGAAGTTATGGAATTCTGTACCACAGAAAGCTGTGTTATTGAATATATCCAATATATCCAAGAATGCGATTAACAAAAATTAGGTTTCAAAAGCATCAAAGGCATGGGGAGAAAGTGGTAGTATGGCATTGAGATAGAGGATCAGCCATGATCATGCAGTATGGTGGGCGTCATGTAGGGCCAAATCATCTTCTCCTGCTCCGGGTCTTGATGTTTATATGTCCCAGCTGTGTGGATCATTCCCACCTACCAACCGACCAACCTCTCGTCCAAAACAAGATCCATAAATCAGGGCTTGTGTTGTCAATTTTGTTGTCCAGCCATTTTTATCGAGTGCCTAGTGAAACACTTCATTGAATCAAGTTCAGACAACATTCTCTGCATTCAAATTCTCAGCTGCTTCATCAATGCATAATGCGAGGTTGGAGACTTACCTTTTGAAAACCTGCAGTGGCTTCGCTTCATTAATTTGATCTAAGGCAGGTTGATGCGAATTGCAGCCATAACTACCAGCATCAATGTCAAGTGCATGATATAAAGTAAACTAGGATCCATGCGGTGTGAGCCTCGGAGACCCAGGTTCAAGTCGCTTCTGCTCCAGAGTTGTGTGATAAAATCTTTGAACAGTTTCATCAGTAAATTTAAGACCATTAACAAGGCGGGATAGGAGTCGGCCATTTGGTCCCTCAAGCCAGCTTCACTAGGATCATGGCTGCTTTAACATTCCTCACATCCATGTTCTTGCCCTATCCCCGTAACCCTTAATTCCCCACTGACCAAGAATCTATCCATCTGAGCCTTAAATATATACAAGGACAGCTCTCTGTGGCAAGGAATTCCAAAGATTCACAGCCTTCTGAGAGAGGAAATTCCACCTCATCTCAGTCTTAAACTGGTGCCCCTTTATTCTGAGACAATACACCCCCTGGTCCTGGACACTCCCATGAGGAGAAACATCCTTTCATCATTTATCCTGTCAAGCCTTTTAATCCTGTCCATTTCAATGAGGTCACCTCTCGTTCTTCTAAACTCCAGTGAGTAGAATCTTGTTTAGCCTTTTGTTTTTAAGACAATCCCTCCATAATGGGGGCCATCCCACTGAACATTTTCTTAACTTCCTCCCATGAAACAACATGTTTTCTTAAATAAGGTGACCAGAAGTGCTCACAGTTTTCCGGATGTGCTCTCACAAGCACCTTGCACAGTTGCAGTAAGATTTCCTGACTTTTATACTCCAACCCCCTTCAAATAAGGGCAAACATTCCACTTCAGTTCTGAAGAAAGATCACCAGACTCAAAACATTGACTCTGTTTTCTCTCCACGAATGCTACCCAACCTGCTGAGTCTCTCCAGAAATTTGTTTTCATCTAATATTCCATTAGTCTTCCCAATTACCTGCTGCCCCCGTGTGCAAGCTTTCCATGTTTCATTCACTAGTTCCCCCAAATCCCTTTGTGTTGCAGCTTTCTGAAGCTTTCTCCATTTAAATAATATTCTATTCTTTTGATTTCCCTTCCAAGTGAACAACTTCACATTTTCCCAACATTGCACTCCATTTGCCAACATTTTTGCCAACTTAACCTATCAATATCTGTCTGTGAAGCACATAAGACAACATTTTTTACTGTAACTTGAGATACATGACAGTAATATATCAACAAAGTTTGAGAAGATTTGTAATTCCGGTTGAGGTTCTTGATGTAGGTTTGTTTGCTGAGTTGGAAGGTTCACTGAAGATGTTGCCTAGTATGGCGACGAAACATCTGAAAATGAACCTTCCAGCAAACCTACATCCAGAGTAATATTTCAAGTCAACCTCAGAGTACAACGGGGTCTTGATCAGATGGGCTAATAGGCTGAGGAGTGCCAGATGGAGTTTAATGTCGATAAATGAGGTGTTCCATTTTGGAAAGGCAAATCAGGGCAGGAATAATACACTTCATGGTGAAGTCTGAGGAGTGATGATGAAACAAGTGATCTTGGAATGCAGTTTCATAGTTTCTTGAAAAGGGAGTCGCAGATAGACAGCGTATTGAAGAAGGTGTTTGCTACGCTTGCCATTCTTGGTCAGTGCATTGTGTGTAGGAGTTGGGAGGTCATGCTGTGGCTGAACAAGACATTGGTTTGGCAACTGCTAGAATACAGCATGGAATTCTAGTCTCCCTGCTATGAGAAGGATGTTGTGAAACTTGAAAAGGTTCAGAAAAGATTTACAACAATGTTGCCAGAGTTTTGTGTGGAAATGCAGGAGATTGGTACTAGATGTGGAATAATTACAGACACGATTGGCTGAATGGCATCCTTCGGCAAGAATTCTTTAATTCTATGACTGGCGCAGAGGGAGATTAACTTCAAGGTTCATGTTATCAGGAGGGACACCAAAGCCCTTTCCTCAGCTGAGTGGTCAGAAAACTCCCTACTCTTTACTTGAACTAAGGCATAACCTGTTTCCACCAACGTCATAGCAAAAGTCAACTATTCGTCCCTTCAAGTCTGCTCCACCATTCAAGAAGATCACTGCTCATCTGGTTACAATTTCAATTCCACATTTCTATTGGTTGGCCCCGGGGTCCTTATCTTTTTTTTAAAAAGGGTCAGCTTGCTCACCCTTTCATAACTTCATCAACTCAACCTTCGCAACATTGTACAGAAGAGATTTACACAGTGCCACAGCCCTCTCAAGGGAAAATAATTCTGCAAGGCATTTGGTGAGGTCACTTTTTTGGAGTACTGGGTAAATTTGTGATCACCCTGCTATTGGAAGGATGTTGTTAAACTACAAAGGATGCAGAATAAATTTACAAAGATGTTGCCAGGACTGCAGGGTTTTAGTTATAAGGAGAGGCTAGATAGGCTAGGACTTTTCTCACAGGAGTATTGGATGTTTATAAAATTGTGTGGGAAATCAATAAATGTAAATATGGGGGAGTCCAAACTCAGAGGACATAGGATTAAGGTGAGACCTGAGGGTAGTGCAAATACGGAGCAAGTTGCCAAAAAGAATTGTTGTAGTGGGTACAATTACAAGATTTCACAGACAACATAAATTGGACAAGTGTAGAGGGACATGGACCAAACACAGGATAATGGGACTAGTTTCAACTAGGATACCTGGTTGACATGGATGAGTTGGATGAAAGGGTATTTTTCAGTGCTGTAGGAGTCTGACAATATCTTATTCTACAGAACATCTTGTCAAACCTACAAGAGAAAGCAATGTCCAATCAACCACCTTATGTTCCCTCAGAGAAATTTATACATTTCAAAAAGATTTCTCAGATTTTCAAACTTAAATGTGTTAAGGCCAATTTGTTCAACCTTCCTTCATAAGATAAAGCCTTCATCTCATGAAAAAGGCAGGTGAAACTTGCTGTCAATATAATTATTTTATGTTTTAAATGAGAGAAAAATGTACAGACTGATTCTGATGTGGTCTCTTCAAGGCCTTGTATGGCACTTTCTCCACCCCTCAGGCCTGGAAATGGACTCTACATTTTGAAGAGAAATGCCTGTACTAATGGACTCTGGACTAGAAAGGACTCTGTTTGTTGGTAATTAACTGTCATATGGTTTGTTGGGCTTATCACCTGCACTGTCTTGCATGTCCATGGGTCTGGAAGATCTTACTGTGAGCTGGGAGGTTCATGGGTCATCCTGAAAGCTGTCACCTCGAGAGCTGGAGGGCAGGTAGGCCATCCTGTGAACCTGAAGGTTGGTAGGCTGTCCCGGGTAGGCGGGTAGACCACCCTGATGACAGTCTCCCCGAGAGCTAGATGGTGGGTAAACCTGTCTTGTGTGTCACGTGTGTCCCTGGGTCTGGCAGGCCTTACTGTGAGCTGGGACGTTCATGGATCGTCCTGAAAGCTGTCACCCCAAGAACCAGAGGGTGGGTAGGCCACCTTGATGCCAGTTGCCCCTAGAGCCAGTAGGTGGGTAGGCCATTCTGAACGCTGTCGTCCTGAGAAAGGGTAATCTGGATGGGCTGTCCTAGAGGTGGTCGGAAGGTGTCTCAGAGCAGCCAAGAGGCAGAAGGCGCATAGGGGCCTGAAACGTCAATTGCCCTTCTGCTCTGTTTGCAGCTCCACTCTCCAACTCTTCTATATTCCTTTGTACATTCTGAACCTCCCTCCATGCAACTGAACAGTTTTAACAACCCTGTCTCTCTTTGTACAGACAGGAGTGAAGGACTGGAGGGGAGAAAGAGATGATGGAGGGAGGGAGGGTGGAAAACACTTGGATGAAGAGAGGCCCAGCAGACAGGAAGGCGGTTACCTTTTTGAACCCTGGCGCAGGATCTGACTCAATCACGTTGGAGCCATTCAGAGCTCTGAGGCTGCGGACTATCTCCCAGTTGGTCTTCAGGGGGACGTCTTGGCCACATACATTGATGAAGTACCTCCAGGGGACAGGGCTCTCCAGCAGCTCCTTCATGCAGTTGAGATCCGCCTGAACTCTGCTCCAGCCAGCATAGGTGATCCACTCCAGCTTGGCTGCGACAAAGACATTGTGGAAACACGAAGCGATGGCCTGAACTGCCGCAATGGACTCCGGGATTTGCGGTCCACGTGGATACAGTAGACATTCTGTGGGGCGTAAATGCTCCGTAGAAGCCTCTCGAACATCTCAATGCTCTGGTGGATGACCATGGAGTAAGCCAAGGGGAAGTGTTCCTCCTCAGGGCTCAGGGGGACAGTGATATACTTGCGGGCCCTCACAAACGATATGCAATTTCGGGTCATGTTCAGGCTTGGTGCTTGAGGGAGACAATAATAGAGTTGAGGAGGGCCCTTTCCAACTCCTGCCTGTCTGCCTGGATGATCTGCCAGCAGGTGGAGTTCTCCTCGACCAGCAGGAGGTGTTCCTGCATTGGACTGGCGCCTGGTTTCACCAGCCTGAGAGTCAGTCTGCCCTCTCCTCTTTGGACCAGCAGCCATTGGCACAACAAGACCACCCTGAACACACACAGCGCTGATCTGAGGCATGACCAGTGGGCACAATGCTGGCTCAGCTTGAGCATGGCACTTTCCAGAGGGCAGTGTCCCCAGCCTATAGGCAATAGGTAAATGCAGAATAGATGCCCTCTGTGCTGGGCAGCACTGCCTCCACCAGGCCTTGGGGAAGGAGTGATTGCAATTTGCTGGAGAGGTCGCCCCAGCCAGTCCTCTCTCCTTGTGAGACTCTTGTCTTCCCTTTTCCCCGAGATTCAACGAATGGCTCCGACTTTCACTCCCTCTCCCCCCAGAACTGCTCTCCTTCTGGAATTCCTCTCCCACTTTAACACCTCTCCCTCTTTCCGTTACCTCTTTGTAACCCCTCCCCCTCTATAACCCCTCTCCCTTTGTAATCCCTCTCCTCCACTAACTCATCCTTCTCCCTCAGTAACTCCTCTCCTCCCTCTCTCGGTAACTCTCTCTTTCTCTGGGTAACTCCACTCTGCCTCTCTCTGTAACTTCTCTCCCCCTCTCCCTCTGAAACTCTCTCTCGGTAACTCCTCCTGCCCTCCTCTGGATGAAACCCAGCCAATGTTCCGTTGTTTGTCTCTCGGAGTCCAGGCTCCTCTCGCTCCTGTCTGCCTGCTTGGCTACAGGCATTTCCTTCCCCAGTCTCCGCTTCTCTCCAGCCATTCCTGGACCGGTGTTGCCCGGGTGAAGTAAACGAGAGGATCGCGATGGTGAGCAGCCTGGATCGGAGAACCTACCACCAGAGAGAACACAGAGCCAGCCAAGCCCAATTAACCACGCCCCAGCCTGGACTGAGATGCTCTTTCAGGAAGGAACCTGCCATTGAGCCCACAACAATGTGGGAGGGGTAACCCTTGGATGAAGAGAGGGTCAGGAGACAGGAAGGTGGTTACCTGTTTGTCCTGTGACTCTTAACTGCCCTCTGGGCAATTAGGGATGGCCAATAAATACTGGCCTAGCCAACGATGCCCCCATCCCATGAATTTATTTGAAAAAAAGTGACAATGGTAAATCAAACTTCACCACCATCTCTCTCTCCCTCTCTCTCTCTCTCTCTCATGCAAAATTGGAATGATGGTGATTTGACCATTCATAATAAAGCTGTGAATCTGACCACAGCAAGTTGATATGTATCCAAAAAAACAAATCCCCTGGCTGAGAGTAGCTCAGAGGTTAGCATTGCTAGAGCATAGTGCCAGGGACCAGAGTTTGATTCCAGCCTTGGGTAGCTGTGTGTAATTTTGCATGTTGTCTGCTTGGGTACCCTTCGGGTGCTCTGATTTCAAAGATGTTCAAGTTAGGTGGATTGGCCATGTTGAATTGCCCATAATGTCCAGGGATGTGCAGGCTGGGTGGGTTACTATAGACACACACACACACACACACACACACCAGCACACTCCTGCAGGTTTAGGCAATGCTCAATCTAATGCAACATCCTGGTGGATCTCCTTTGCCCCCCCCCCCCCTCCAGTACAATCACATCCTTCCTATAATGCGCTGACCAGAACCGCACACAATACTCCAGCTGTGGTCTCATCAAAATCCTGTAAAACTCCAACATGACACCTCCCTGCTCATGTATTCAGTGGCTTTGATCCTTCTTAATTCCCTTACCTGCCTATCCTACTGCCTTCACGGATGGCTGGACACACAAACCAGGATCCGTCTAATCTTCTGTGCTTGCCAGGGTCCTCCTATTTAACATGTACTCCCTTGCCATGACAGTCCTCTGGAAATGCATGTCACAGAAATTTGGACATTCAGTAGCACAGAATCAAGAAAAAAAAATGACTGGCATCAAGAGCTGGCATCTTTTAAACATTGTAACTGTGCCCACATACGTTACTTCATCTGGAAGGTCATTCCATCACAAACCACTCTGGGGAAAAGAGTTGCTCCTCAATCTTTAAATCTTTTTCCTCTGACCTTACAAACATGGCCCTGAGTCTGAACTCCCCCACACTAGGGAAAAGACCCTTGTCATTCACCTTATCAATCACTGTCATGATTTTATAAACCTCAACAAGGTCACCCCTCAATTTCCTATGCTGCAGTGAAAAACACGTACAGTTCTGATGTGGATCCTTTAGCGAGGGGACAGAAAAGGTTTACCAGGATATTGCCTGGAATGGGGGATTTTACCTGTGAAGAAAGATTGGATAGACTGGGTTTGTTTTCACTAGAATGCAGGAGGTTGAGGGGTGACCTTATAGAAGTTTATAAGATTGTGAATGGCATGGATAGGGTGGAAAGTATGAGGCCTTTTCTCAGGGTGGAAGAGTCAGTTACTCGGGGGCACAGGTTCAAGGTGCAGGGGTCAGGGGGATGTTTAAAAGAGATAAGTGAAGCATGTTTATCATGGAAAGGGTGGCGAGTTCATGGAACACGCTGCCAGAACAGACAGTGGAAGCAGATACAATTGTAATTTTCAAGAATCATCCAGCAGCAGGCATGAATAGGAAGGGAACAGGGGAATACGGATCCTGTAAATGAAGACAGTTTTAATATGGAAGGCAAAATGTGTCAGTGCAGGCTTGGAGGGTTGAAGGGCCTGTTCCTGTGCTGTAATGTTCTTTGTAAAATGTCCCCAGCGTCTCCACTCTATTTTTATATCTCAAACCCTGTACTCCTGGCAACGTCCTGGGAAATCGTTTCTGAACCATCTCCAATTTAATAATATCCTTCCTACAGCAGCGTGAGCAGAACAGGACACAGTCTTCCAGAACTTCCAACTTCCTGACCAACCTCAGCACGCCATCCCAACTCCAATATTCAAAGAGCTGAACAATGAAGGTCATCACACTCCAGCAGGTATTGTTCCACCCTGACTCCTCTTGTAACTATCCACATCTCGCTGGGACACTGATAGGAAGCATCTTGGCTCTTTGACTGATTCGACCAAGTCTCATTTCCTACTTTTCCCGTGTATCCCTCACAATAGGAATGTAATGTGCATCCCCATGGCAACATCACAATGACAGACTTGTTTGTGGATTCACATGAAGTGGGCATCACTGACTGGGACAGCCTTGTTACCCATCCCCCTAACATCTCCGGCATAAATGATAAGGAACTCTCCTCTTTAACCCCACTGTGTTTTAAGAACCCTGACCACAAATGCAAAGTCACATGGGAGAGAGTTCCAGGATTCTGTCCCAGAAAAACTGAAGGAAGGATGATTAATTTCAAAGTTGGGATTAAGGGTGAAGTGAAGAGTAACTGCAGAAGGAATAGTGTTGCATCATATTGCTGGCTTTGTCTTCAAGGTGATATTGATGTTGGGATTACAAGGTGCTGTTGAGGGACCCTTCCTGAATTACTCTGGTAAATCCACAACAGGTATAACATTGTTTCCAGGAAAAAATGGACAGGATTCATCAGAGAAGGGAAATGCAAATTGCTCAAAGTCTTATGAGATGATAACATGGAGGGCCTAAGCAGCTGAAGGCCAGTGGAGTGATGGAATTAGGGGATGGTCAAGAGGCTGGGATCGCAGGAGGGCTGACATAATGGAGTGAAAATGAGCATTGATGTTACAGCTAAGAGAGTGTTATTGGGACTGGAGGAGGTTTCAGAGATAGGGTGGGGTGTAGGGGGTGGAGGAGGTTGTGGAAATAGAGAAGGTGTCAGGGCTGGATGAGGTTACAGAGATACAGAGGAGTGTACTGGGTTGAGGGAGTTACAGAGTCATAGAGATGTACAATGCAGAAACAGTCCCATCAATCCAACTCGTCTGTGCTGACCAGTTCTCCTAACCTAATCTTGACTCAATTGCCCTCACTTGACCCATATCCCTCTGCACCTTTCCTCATCATATACCAATCCCAATGCCCTTTGAATGCTGTAATTCTACCAGCCTCCACCACTTCCTCTGGCAGCTCATTCCATACATGCACCACTCCTCAGCCCATTGGTCCATCTCATCAAGATCCTGTTGTACTCTGAGATAACCTTCTTTGCCATCCACTGCACCTCCAGTTTTGGTGTCATCTGTAAACTTACTAACTGTCTCCCCTCTGTTCACATCCAAATCATAAAATCAATGATGAAAAGCAGTGCACCCAGCACCGATCCTTGTGGCACACCACTGTTACAGGCCTCGAGTCTGAAAAGCAACTCTCCGCCACCGCCCTCTGTCTTTTACCTTCAAAGTCAGTTCTGTATCCAAGTGGCTAGTTCTGCTTGTGCTCCATGAGATCTAACCTTGCTAACCAGTCTACCATGGGGATCCTTGTCGAACGCCACACTGAAGTCCACATGGAATGCGTCTACCGCTCTGCCCTCATCAATCCTCTTTGTTACTTCTCTAAACCAACACAGTCAAGTTAGTGAGACATGATTTCCCACACACAAAGCCATGTTGACTATTCCTACTCAGTCCTCACCTTTCCAAATACATGTAAATCCTGTCCGTCAGGATTCCCTCTAACAACTTCCCCGCCACCAATGTCAGGCTTATTGGTCTGTAGCTTCTCTCAGCTTTAAAACATCACCTTTTCATTCTGAGGCTATGTCCTCTGGTTCTCATCTCTCCTGCTTGTGGAAACACCTTTCCATATCCAGTCTACCATGGGGTGTCAGTATTCTGTAAGTTTCAATCAGATCTCCCTCACTCTTCTGAACTCCACTGCGTCCAGACCCAGAGTCCTCAACCGCTCCACAAGTGACAAGCCTTTCATTCCTGGGATCATTCTTATAAAATGCCTCAGGAATGCTCTTAACTTCCTATTGTGAGAGATGACATTACACTGAATTACATATTTTGACTACAGGCTATAAACCCCCGAACTTTAGCAGCAAGCTATGTTAGTGTCCCTTTTTCACTGACTGCTGCTATCTCCTCAACAGTTTGAAGGGTCTATGATGTGTAGATACTAGACAGTACAAACTGAGCATACACATCTCTCTGTAATGAGAACAACCCATGCTCTACTCAGACTATGTGGACTTTACCTTTACCTTCACCAAGCATACATTAATATGATTAAGAACACATTTACTCAACAACAGGAATGTTGGATGATGATTACAAAAATAACTTGGTCCACATATATTTTGCCCAAACCATGGTTGCTACCATATAACCAAAAACAATTATACATGAGGAAGTCTAAACCCAGTTTATTCATCCTAGACACGTGTTGCAATTCAGTTCTTTCTGTTTTCTTGTCTTTGACAGTGCATTACCCTCTAATGTAGGTATGTCTGCTCTCATCTATGATTACCCTGTTCAATGTCCTTGTCTTTATCTTCACTCTCAGAAGATTACTGCTGATCCCCTATTTCCTCTGCCGACAGTCCACACCCTGTTTGTCAACTGCACTTGAGAAAGGCATATTGCACCATTTCTGATCTATACTGCATTGCCCAAACCATGGGCATGTCAGACTGTTGTAACCACAGGGGAACATCCCTGATGTTGACCACTGGAAACTCAACACCAACTGTCTCTTCCCTGTGGCTGAGGAACTCCTCCCAGAGTCTCAGCGTCTATTAACCATAGTTAAGCACAATGGACATGGTTTTCACTGCTGTATATGTCCCTCTTGAACCTAATAAAGGCCTTTGACACCATCAGTTGGGAAGCATTTGTGGAACATTCTTCTCCGCTTAGTTGCAGCTTGAAGTTTGTAACCATCCTTCGACACTTCCGCAAATGTATGTAAGTAATCATAATGACAAACAGCTTCAACACCTACCCAGTTGAGCAGGACTGTGTCACCAACTCAACACTGTTCTGAATCGACCTCGCTGCAGGGTGTCATTGCCGACAATCTGCCCAGTTTGTGCCCAGGGGGCTTTTATTGTAGTCCTGCATTTTCGCTGTCCCAGAAGCTCTTGTTGGACTTTAGTATGAGGGTTTAGATACTTTTCTTTGAAGTGGGTAGCACAGTGGCACAGTGGTTAACAATGCTGCCTCACAGCGCCAGAGACCTGGGTTCCATTCCTGCCTCAGGCAACTGTCTGTGCGGAGTTTGCACATTCTGCCTGCATAGGTTTCCTCTGTGTGCTCCAGTTTCCTCCCACAGTCCAAAAATTTGCAGGTTAGGTGAATTGACCATTCTAAATTGCCAGTCGTATTTGTTGAGGGAGTAAATGTCGAGGAATGGGTATGGGTGGGTTGCTCTTTGGAGGGTCGGTGTGGGCTTGTTGGGCCAAAGGGCCTGTTTCCACACTGTAAGTAATCTAATCTGTGAGCAGTTATAGGACCTCTGGGTTTTAACAAGTATTGTTCCTTTCCCAGGAGTGTTCCACAGCAACAAAGCAGAGAGCATTTTTTTATTTCATTGAAAAGAGCAAATGCTGGAGCTCACAGTGGGTCAGACAGCATCCATGAGAGAGAGCAAGCTAAGTTTTAGTGTCAAGATGTCTCCTCATCAGAGCTGCTCATTTATTGTTTGCTTTCTGTGATTTGCTTGAGATTAGTTTTATATTGGCCCCTTGTGGCCCCTTGGTGGGGACTGAGCCCAGGGAGAGCCAGATTGAGATCGTTTATTTCCTTCTGACTTTGCACAGAGGAATAATATGTTTTTTTTTTGTTTTAGAAATTGAAAGCAGGTTTAGTTTCAGTTTTAAGAGCAGAGTGTATGCCGCAGTGTGGTGCCTGATCTTGGGAATGTCTGTTGCAGGCAGTGAGGGATGTTTTTCAGGCTGGAGGCCTGTGGTGAATTCAGGAATGGATGCTGGGTCCAATGCCATTTTTCATTTATGTAAAAGATTTCAATGAGAATATAGGATGCATGGTTTGTGAAGAATGGCAGATCAAGTTTAATTTTAATAAATGCAATATGTTGCACTTTGGTTAGAGGGACAGGACAAGACTTACACAGTTCATAGTCGGGCTTGTGGAGTGTTGTCAAACAGAGAGACCTAGGGGTTGGCAGAATGTCTTGGTGGCCAAGTACATCGATCCCTGAAATTTCCCACCCAGCTTGGTAAGCCTGTCAAGAAAGCATACAATGTTAGCTTTTCTTGGCAGAAGTATTGAGTTTCTGAGCCATGAGGTCATGTTGCAGCTGTAGAAAACTCTGGTGTGGCCACACTTCGAGTATTGTGTGCTTTTCTGGTCACTGCATGATAGGAAGGATGCAGATTGTTGGGAAAGGGTTCAGAGGCGATTTATTAGGATGTTGTCTGGTATGAAGGGAAGTTCTTTTGAAGAAAGGCTGAGGAATTGAGGCTGGTTTCATTAGAGAGAAGAAGGTTGAGAGGTGACTTAATTGAAATATATGAGGTAATCAGAGGATTCAGGGTGGAGAGTGAGAGCCTTTTTCAACGGATGGTGATGGCTCGCATGAGGGGACACAGCTTTAAATCGAGGAGTGAATGATACAGGACAGTTGTCAGAGGTAGTTTCTTTACACAGAGAGTTGTACTGGTGTGGAATGCCCTGCCTGCAACTGCTGTAAACTCACCAAATTTATGGGAATTTAAATGGTTATTGGATAAACTATGGATGAAAATGAAATTGTGCAGGATAGATGGGCTTCAGATTGGTTCCACAAGTCATCGCAACATCGAGGGTTGAAGGACCTGTGCTGCGCCCTAATGGTCTCTGTTCTATGTCCTGAAAAACGTGCAGATAACATGACAGCTGCAAATTCTCAAATAGCCAGCCTCAAAACATACCCAGCCCCTCAGAACATCTGGCACGGCTGTCCGAACCTATGGATTCTCCCAGTCTGCCCAGCCTGGAAGAAACCTCTGAGGGCAAGATGGACGCAGCAGATGTCTCAGCCTTGGCATCGTTACCAGCAGTGGAAGAAGATAAATTTTTTCTGAGACGCAAGAAGTTGGCCACAGTACAGCATATGGCACCATTGGTGAGGCCAGAGTCTGAGGAAGTGGACCGAGTGGGAAAATAACTCAGGATATGTAACAGGAAAGAGAATGGGCCCATGTCCCAGGGCTTAGAGGAGGATGGAGGTAGTGATTGGAACGTAGTCACCCAGTGAACCTCAGTAAATATAATTCCCCTGATTGGGGCTCTTCCCCTGGTCCAAGCAGGGAGACCTGACTGGCAGGTGTGTCAGGGGTTCTGCTCACCTGAGGAGACATCTGTGTGAAGGCTAGGTCAGTGTCATGTCCTGTGCACGTGTAAATTGTTGACGTGCATCCCGCAGCATGTTGCATGCATGGAGTTTAGCAGTAACCAAGCCTTAGATGATACAAAGAAGACTGTCCTCCATCTTACGAATGAGACTGCAGGTGCAAGTGGTACTCCCCCTGAGTGCGGAGATACTGAGCTCCCCGTGTAGCTGCATGCCCTTGTCTGCCTTACCTGGAAGGAGGAAACATCCCAGGTGAGTTCCCAAATGCCACAGTTGTGAGTGTTATCCAAAAACGGAACACGTCAGACTGTGGGAACTCCAGGAGAATATTCTCAATGTCGAACGTTGGAAAACTCAGCACCAAGGTCCTGTTCAACTCTCTCATCCCTCGAGGAGGTGATTCTAAGAAGGCGAGGTCTGTGTCATATACTATGCACGTGTAAAGTCTTGAACTGTATCCTGCAGTGTATTACATACAAGGAGCTCAGTCATCCCCAATTTTGGCTGAAACAGAGAAACCTGTCCTCCAGCTAAAGAATGAGGCTGCAGGTGCGATTAGTATTCTCCCTGAGGCATTGAAGGGGAGAGGCACTGAGCTCCCAGTGCAGCTGCAAGCCCTTGTCTGCCTTATCTGGAAAGCCCCAAAATGGCACAGTTGTAAGTGTTTTCAAAAAAAGTGAACGTGTCAGACTGTGCTAACTGCAATAAAACCTCTCTGATGTCTTCCCGGAGACTCAGTATCGCTTTCTGTCACAAAGGAGCACAATGGACATGATTGTCATTGCTGCATATAACGTTCTTGGACCTTACAAAGGCTTTTGACACTTTCAATGAGGTAGCATTTTTGAAGTGTTCTTCATCACTTTAGTTACACCGTGAAATTTGACACCACCCTTCTCCTGGTCCACAATGACAGATGTCATCATTATGACAAATGGCTTCAACACCTGCCCTTTGCCCCTTTGAACTGGTGGTGAGCAGGGCTGTGTCATCACCACAACACTCCTGAACCTAAGTTGCTGCAGGACCACTCCACCGACAAGCTGCCCACATTTTTGCCAAAGGGGGGGGTTTATTTTCCACCTGCACTGTTGTTGTCCTAAAGTCTCTTGATGGGGTTCAGTGTGAGTGATAAATTATTTTCAGTTGAAATGAGCAGGTGTACTTCCTCTGGATTGCAAACCATTGTTGTTCTTTTCCCAGGAGTGTTTAATAACAACAGAACAGAGGGTTTAATTATTTTGTTGAAAAAACCAAATGCTGGATATTACTGCAGGTCAGACAGCATCCATGAAAGAGAGCAAGCTAGGATATGGAGTCTAGATGACTCCTCATCAAAGCTGTTCATATATTGTTTGTTTTATTTGATTTACTTGAGTTTCTTTTTATGTTTTTGTGCACACGAGTGTGTAGATTCGGTTATTTCATATCAGGATTAATCCTCGACACAACAGAACGGGCTATATTTTCTATGTTCTACGTTGGCCCCCGTAAACCCTGCCCATGAGTGGTTTGTGGGAGAAGGCTCCAGAGAGAGCCAATTTTTGATTATTTGTTTATTTCTGTCTTCCCCAGAATAATAGTATCTTTTTTTGCTGTAACAAAGTGCAAGCAGCTTTAGTTTCTGTTTTGAAAGTGCAGAGTGTATGTCACGGTGCTGTGTCTGTTCTGGGAGAGTATGTTGCAAGCAGTGAGGGTTGTTTTTCAGACTGGAGGCAAATGACAAATACAGGAATCATTGGCGGTCCCATGCCGTTTGTTATTTATGTCAAGAATTTTGAAGAGAAGCTCAGATGCATGGTTTGTGAGGAGTGGCAAGTGGACTTTAATTTTGATAAATACAAAATGTTGCATTTGGCGAAGGAACAGGACAATCCCTTCACAGTTAATGGAAGGGCCCATGAAGTGTTGTCGAACAGAGAGTCCCAGGGGTTGACAGAACACCTACAGTGTGAAAACACAACAGGTCCATACACTGTGTCATATATTGTGCACATGTAAAATCTTGAACTAGATTCTGCAGCATAGGAGCTCAGCAATCCCCAATCTTGGGCGGTACAGAGAATGCTGTCCTCTGGCTTCAGAATGAGGCTGCAGGTGCAATTGGTATTCTCCCTGAGGCATTGAAGGGGAGAGGCAGTGAGCTCCAGTGCAGCTGCATGCCCTTGTCTGC
Organism: Hemiscyllium ocellatum; assembly: GCF_020745735.1. Classification (NCBI taxonomy): domain Eukaryota; kingdom Metazoa; phylum Chordata; class Chondrichthyes; order Orectolobiformes; family Hemiscylliidae; genus Hemiscyllium; species Hemiscyllium ocellatum. The sequence continues at coordinate 218,211 of NW_026867458.1, read as the reverse complement.
CTTATGTGGAAGGAGGGGAGCATCCCTGGAGACCCCCCCAGCTGCTACAGTTGTGAGTGTTTTCAAGAGAAGAAAATGTATGAGACTGCTAACTACAGCAAAATCTCCCTGGTGTCGACCATTGGAAAACATATCTTGTCAACTGTCTCCTGTCTGTGAGGAGAAAGTGTGGACTGCAGATGCTGCAGGTCAGAGCTGAAAATGTGTTGCTGGAAAAGCACAGCAGGTCAGGCAGCATCCAAAGAGCAGGAGAATCGACGTTTTGGGCATGAGCCCTTCTTCAGGAATTGAAGAAGGGCTCATGCCCGAAACATCGATTCTCCTGCTCTTTGGATGCTGCCTGACCTGCTGCACTTTTCCAGCAACACATTATCAGCCCTGTCTCCTGTCTGTGCCTGAGGAACCCATCCCAGACTTTCTATGTGTAATTCAGTCCCAGACAGGCACAAAGGATGTGATTTTTACTGTTATATTGGGTGCTCTTAGAACTTTCAAAGTCCTTTGACACCATCAAACAGGAAGCATATGTGTAGTGTTCTTCTCTGCTTTAGTTGCATCATGAAACTTGTCACCATCCCTCATCTGGTCCAGAACGATGTGTAAGCCATTTTAAAAGACAAATGGCTTCAACACTGATCCATTCTGCCTCTGAACCGGTGTTGAGTAGAGCTATGTCATCACCACAAAACAGCTCTGAATCTACCTCACTGCAGCACCTCAATGCAGATACACTGCCCACTTTTAGGCCAAGGGGGCTTGTATTGAAGTCCTGAATGTTGCTACCCCAATCACCCTTGATGAGGATCAGTGTGAAGGATAAGTTATTTTCAGTTGACATGAGCATGTGTACTTTCTCTGGATTTCAAACCATTTTGTTTTAAACAACAGTGTTCAATCATGACAGAACAGAGAGGGTTTATTTTCCAAATTGAAAGGAACAAATGCTGGAGATCACAGTGGGTCAGACAGCATCCAGGAGAGAGAGCAAGCTGAGATTTTGAATCTAGATGTCCTCTCATCACAGCTGTTTATTTTTTGTTTGCTTTCTTTGATTTGTTTGAGTTTTTTATATGTTACCCCCTGTAGCCCCTGCCCACAAGTGGTTGGTGGGAATAGAATTCAGGTAGAGTCTAGTTTTGATTATGTATTTCTGTCTTTCTGCAGAATAATAGTGTCTTATTTGTTCAACAAGTAGCTTTAGATTCTTTTTGAAAGAGCGAAGTGTATGTCACGGTCTTATTGCCTGTTCTAGTAGTGTCTGATACAGGCAGTGATGGTGTTATTCAGATTGGAAGCCTGTGACGAGTACAAAAATCGGTGCTGGGTCCAATGTCATTTGTCATTTATGTAAAGATTTGGATGAGAATATGGGATGGATGGTTGTTGAGGAGTGGCAGTTGGGGTTTCATTTTGATAAATGCAAATTGTTGCATATTGGAAAGAGTTGCAAGGCAAGGCTTACACAGTTAATGGCAGGGCCTATGGATTGTTGTTGAACTGAGAGTCCCAGGGGTTGACAGAACTCCTACAGTGCAGAGGCAGGCCATTTGACAGAATAGGTCACACCACCAGTGCATTCGCCTTGTGTGCAAAAGTAGTGGCATGAGCCTGGAGAGCTGAGGGATCATCAAACCACTGTAGTTTGCCATAGGAGAGTACTGTAGATACCCATTATTGGTCGATTTGCCTTTGTAGATTTGAAAGAAATGCTGAGCCAGGGATCTGTAAATTCGTCATTGTGCATGCCCATTCTAGTGGTTAGATGTGCATAATGTTCATTTGTGAAATGTGAAGATGATGTTTGAAAAGCTGTGAGCATCTGGTGTCTGGACGTGTTGGTCACAGATAATGGGCATTCATATGACAGCTGCATATGTAGTACAAACCCAGTCCAAACTTTGAAGGCATGCTTAAGAAAACAGCTGACGACTTCACTGGAAACTAAGTCGTCCAGTTTCTGTTTGATGTTACAAACAGAGCACACGCAACTGCAGGGACATCGCCACCAGAGTTGCTAATGCAGAGAAGTCTCCACACCAGGTTAAATCTGATCTTCTCAGACATTACGGGGAGGGTGAAACAGCATCAGGAATGCCAATGCCGGCCACAAATCTCCTGTTTGTACATGAGCCAGTTTACTTTATAGGACAGAATGTGCCGTTGAAACCGTGGGAATGGCCATGCATGAGTACGAGTCATGGTCGAAATGAGGACAGTTCTCTTGATGTACAATGCTTGTATCAGAGAGACGATCCTGAACAATTGTGAGGATCACATGATCACTGTAACCACACAAGTGGCCTGGAGCAAGACATAACAAGTCCCCAGAACACCTGGCAAGGCTGTCTGCACCAATGAGTTCTCCCCATTCACCCCGTGTGGAAGAAATCTCTGAGGGTGTGATGGAAATGGCAGATGTCGCAACCTTGATGTCATTGCCACCTGCAGAATTTCTGATCTGATGTAAGCGGTTGGTCACAGTCCAGTGCATGCCTTCAATCTCCAAGCGAGCGTCTGAGGAAGTGGACCTAGTAGGAAAATGACTCAAGATATGCCACAGAATACAGAATGGGCTTTTGACCCAGGAATTAGATGGGGATGGAGGTAATGATTGGAACGTGGTCAGCTGAGTGAGCCTCATTGAATATCATTTCCTAGGTAGGGTCTGTTCACCTGGTCCAGTCTGTGAGACTTGACTGGCAGGTGTACATGGAAATTCTTGAATTGCATCCCACAGCACATTACACACAAGGTGCTCAGCAATAGCCAAGTCCTGCAGCTCAAGAACAAGGCTGCAGGTGCAATTGGTATTCCCCCTGAGGCATTGAAGTGCAGAGGCAGTGAGCGCCAGTGCAGCTGAATGTGCTTCTATGCCTTAACTGGAAGGAGGAGAGCATCCCAGGAGACCTCCCAGATGCCAAAGTCGTGAGTATTTTCAAAAACAGGAACATGTCAGACTTCGACACTGCAGGGAAATATCCCTGATGTCGACCATTGGGAAACCAGTGTCCAAGTTCTTTTTCAACTGTCTGCCCCCTGTGGCTGAGGAACTCCTCCCAGAGTCTCAGGGTGACTTTCAGCCACAGTCGGGCACAATGGACATGGTTCTCACTGCTGCATATGCCCTCTTGAACCTTCCAAACATTTTTGACAGAATCAATCACAAAGCATTTGTGGAGCGTTCTTGTCTGCTTTAGTTGCAGCATGCAGTTTGTTCATCATCTTTCGATGGATCCACAACAACATGTAAGTAATCATAATCACAAATGGCTTCAACACCTAACCATTCCCCTTTGAACCAGCGTCGAGCAAGGCTGTGTCATCATTTTAGCAGTGTTCTGAATCTAGCTCCTGCAGGACCTCACTGCTGTCAAGCTGCCCAATTTTGAGCCCAGGTGGAAGGGCTTATGCCCGAAACGTCGATTCTCCTGTTCCTTGGATGCTGCCTGACCTGCTGCGCTTTTCCAGCAACACATTTTCAGCTCTGATCTCCAGCATCTGCAGTCCTTACTTTCTCCTCGAGGCTTTTATTTTAGTCCAGCACTGTAGCTGCCGCAGCAGCTCTTGATGGGGGTCAATGTGAGGAAAAAGATATTTTTATCAGAAATCAACAGCTGTACTTCCTCTAGATTTTAAATGATTGTTGTCCCTTTCCCAGGAGTGTTCAATAGTGGCATAGTAGAGAGGATTTATTTATTTAGTTGAAAAGAACAAATGCTGGAGATCACAGTGGGTCAGACAGCATCCATAAGGTAGAGCAAGCTAGGATTTTGAGTCTAGATGTCTCTTCATTAAAGCTGTTCATTTGTTGTTTGTTTTCTTTGATTTGCTTGATTTTATTTTTATCTTGCCCCCTGAGGCCTCTGCCCACTAATAGTTGGAGGGGACTGAGTCTGGGGAATGCCATTTTTTGATTGTTTGTTTATTTCTTTCTGTCTTTCCCTGAAATAATGGTGTCTGGTTTTGTTTTAAAAAGTGAAAGCAGCTTTAGTTTCTGTTTTGAAAGAGCAGAGTGTATGTCTCAGTGTGGTGCATGTTCTGGGAGTATCTGATGCAGGCAGTGAGAGTTGTTTTCCAGGCTGGAGGTCTGTGATGAACATGGGAATCTGTACTGGGTCCAATGTCATTTGTCATTTATGTAAATGATTTAGATGAAAACATGGATTGTGAGGAGTGGCAGATGGAGTTTAATTTTGATAAATGTAATCAAAAGGACAGAGTAAAAGTTATATATTTCATGGTAGGGCCTGAGGAATGCTGTCAAACAGAGAGACCTAGGGGTTGCAGAACCTCTACCGTGCGGAAGCAGGCCAGTCAGCTCAACAGGTCAACACCACCAGTGCCATTTGCCTTGCTTGCAACAGTAGACAGACAGACAGACAGACAGACAGACAGAAAGAGGCTGGAAAGCGAAACACTCATCAAACTAATGTGGTTTTCCCTTTGAGCAGTGCTGGTTATCCTCATGATTGGTTATTTTGCCTTTGTGGAAATTTTAAAGAAACAATGAGCCAGTTTTTGAAGCCAGGTAAATAACTGATCCATCGCATCGAGGACATGTACACAAAACTGCAGGGGAGCGGCATTTAAACTGAGCCATGGGAACAAGCCATTGTGATTCAATGAGGATTCCCATAAATATGCTGCACCTCAACCAATAAGGGATTGAACTGACTTTCTTTTCAGGTATCATCCGCCAGTGAACCTTTCCAGTGAACAAGGGAAAACATTTTACACGGTCTGTCCTAATTCACTATTCATCTGATCGATGTGCTAATAACCAGGAAGATTAATAAAGTGCATTTAATGTTTCTCCAAGGTCTGAGGAAGGAAATAAAATTATATTCCAAGGCACCCCAAGTGATCTCCTTGAGCTACAGCATTGGACAAGAGCAGGTTAGACACATTTAGAGACCAACTGTGGGCAACCTCAGCTCCCACGTCGGTTTCTGAGCTTGGGTGTTTCCTTGGGTCAGTAAATTATTACAGAAAATTATGTAATAATCTGGCCTCCAATTGTCAGGTTGGATTTGGTATTCAGAAAGGATCATCTTTGCAAATAGTCATGTCACCAGGAAGTAGCCATTCAGGAAGTGGAAATATAGCTACTGCCATTTGAAGCCTTCACACAGAATAATCCCCAGTGAGTTCTGGCGCTGACATGTGAAGCCTTCCCTTACTATATCTGGTTACTACTGGCTCACTGATGACTCAGCAGAGAAGTGTATAGCTTCTAAGATTTGTTTTGGTTGGCTTCCAGCAGTTTACAGAGAGAGGAACATTTTTAAGATAGTAGCAGGTTATAGATAATGAGGGTTGTGTCCCTTAAGAAAGTTAAACATAGAACAATACAGCACAGAACAGGCCCTTTAGCCCACGATGTTGTGCTGAACATTTGTCCTAGCTTAAGCACCTATCCGTGTACCTATCAAATTGCCGCTTAAAGGTCACCAATGATTCTGACTCTGTCACTTCCACAGGCAGCGCATTCCATGCCCCCACTACTCTCTGGGTAAAGAACCCACCCCTGACATCCCCCCTATACCTTCCACCCTTCTCCTTAAAGAAAGAACTTTTGGGTCTGGAAGAGATTACATCGATCGGAACGGATGAAGAGACTGGGGCATTTTTCATGGATAAGTTGATTTCAAGATTTCTTCCACAGATGTTGCCAGACCTGCTGAGCTTTTCCAGCAACTTCTATTTTTGTTTCCAAGGATGCTGACTGCTGTCTATGTTTACATAGATTGGAATGGTTGTATTAGCTGGAGAGGTTTACACTGATACACACTACTAGGAGTGGAGAAACTAACAGAGGTAAGGAGTATTTAATGGACTAGAGAATCTCACAGCAGTGGAAGGACTGTAGGGACTGGAGAAGATTTTAGACATGGGGAGATGTGTAGGGTTGGAAGATTGTGCTTGCTCTCGGAATGGAAAGAATGTATACTCATCATGAGGGTTGTCAAGACTTAATTATTGATATTGCGGGAAACTGAGGAGGTAGCAGTCAAAGAAAAGTTTATATAGTCCGGATCAGTTTACAGAGAGATAATTGATTCTTGGATTTGCAAACAGGAACTGTGACAGGGAATGATATAAAGAATGACAATGTAACTTATTTTTCTCAATTTCTGTATTCTGTCAGTAATGATTGTACCTAGATACTCTATACCTAAGGTGGCAGTATGTTGGTGACATTGTTGCAATGTATTCAATCTTGTGACTGAAGAGTCTATACCTAGGTACCTTTGTACCCTAGATAGCACTGTAAATGGCGACTCACAAACGTTTCTTAGATTAGATTCCGTACAGTGTGGAAACAGGCCCTTCAGCCCAACAAGTCCACACCAACGCTCCGAAGAGCAACCCACCCAGACCCATTCTCCTACATTTACCCTGACTAATGGACCTAACACTACGGGCAATTTAACATGGCCAATTCGCCTGACCCACATCTTTGGACCGTGGGAGGAAACTCAATACAGACACAGGGAGAATGTGCGAACTTCACACAGAGTGGGAATTGAACCTGTTCTCTGGCTTTGTGAGGCACCAGTG